>NW_028321911.1:8787878-8939393 GCF_036245765.1 Copidosoma floridanum
GACCGATAATATATAATAACTATTTGTTAAATCAAATACTTCAGTATTAAGTGCCTCCTTGCTTCCAATAAATTTTCATTTTTCTGGCTTGTCTACTTTTGGAGCATCTATTATTGATAAGTCCAAAGGTTATTTAACATGAGTTCTGTGGATTGTTTAAAATATGAATACATTATAAATAATATATTAAAATAAGAAAATTCTTTATTTAGTAGGTTCCGTACCGTTGCAACATTTAAGAAACATGGAAAATCCTACTGTTAATCCGCAATTGTCTACACTAATGGGTGGGGTCCGAAATAACGACACTTCATTTCAATTTTGCAGTAAAACTATGAATGTCCATTTCAGCGACGTGTATTCCGATGACAACGATGCTCAGTGCAGCGACTGTTCATTATTTCGACAGCCAATCACAAGGCAGTTTACTTTGACTTTCTTCTTATACTGCTTCGTGATTGGCTGTCGAAATAATGAACAGTCGCTGCACTGAGCTATTGTTATCGTCTGAATACACGTTGCTAAAATGAACATTCATAGTTTTACTGCAAAACTGAAGTGAACTATCGTTATTTCGGACCCCACCCACACTAATGCCCATACCCAACAGTATAATCTCGAATGCTGATAAGTCAGAGGCCACAGGAATATCAATCTCAAGTAAATATTGATTTGTATTTAAGTACGTAGTAATTGAAGTAATTCTTTTTTTTTTAAATAGATTAGCCAATGTTCGATAAAAATCATATAAATAGCAATGTGAATCATAATGGAGAACCGTATGTCAGTGCCATAAGTAGAGGAAATATTCCAGTAGATGCCTCATATGAAGTGTCAGATAAACAAACTGATAAAAATCTGAACCAAAAACGCAGTAAAAACACTGTTGGCCCTACAAAAAGAAAACAAGATAATGCATCAACGGGTAAACTGCTTGAAGTGAAAAAACAGCTTTATGTCACAGAATAATTCTGTGGTAAATATTGTGCTTTATTGACAATTATTAGTAAATCTTTTGTGTATAAATATACTCATTGAGCAGCCTGATAATAATTAGTACTTTTTTGTAATATCTTGACATAAACCTTGCAGGAAGTTGTAGGAAATTATTTTTAAATATCACTGGCTTACTCGTCACGCGTTGCTGCCATTTTGAAAACAATATAATTTTAAGCAAACTCAATATGAGAAATTAAATTTGAATTAGTTTTGATATAAATTGAGTGCTAGTTGCTAGAATGAGTGAAATCAAAAATATTTTTCCTGTGCCATCTGGTGCATCTAGAAAGTACAGTCATATATACCCAATCGAATCAATCTCTTGTTAACGATTGCCAAATATATGTGTTCGATCTATACCAATGCTTTATTATACATGTTTGGTGTGAATTCCATCTCTGTTTATGGTTCATTACTCACAAACATTCTAAAATATCTTCGCTTATATAGTATTTGTAATTTATTCAAAGATCTTTTGGATTTGATGGGAAACACGTTATAAAAATGATCGCATACACTGTGCATATTTGACGTGGATGATCTGTATTTGATGTATCAGCCAGTGTTATGTCCCAATCAGCATTGTTTCCAAGAAGATTTAATTCTTGGCAAACTTGGTAAAGTTGTGGCTGGTGGTGATGTTGCTCTTTCACATACATTAACCACTGTCAAATACACGTGTTGTCCACGTTTCACATTTTCAAGATGTACTGATGCAGCTCAAAAAAAGGTAATAAATAAGCAGCAGTACTGTGTCAGAAACCTTCGCCAATATTTACACAACATATTCCTAAAGTTTCATCCCGATCGGTCAAGTAGCTTTGAAATACATAGTGAACATACATACACACAGACATTTATATATATGTAAAGTGGATGAACTCCTAGAAATGGGTTAGTCAAATCATCAAACAAAATTCCGAGTCAACATTCATAAAAAAGTATTCTCCCCAACTTTCCAATTAAAGACCAAACGACTTTAAAAAATTTAGATTAAGTCTGGAATTAAAAAAAAACAATTAACTTAAAGTACAATTTGTAAGTATATTATTTCGGGGTTAATTACAACATAATTTTAACACAATTACCTAAAGCATGCATGTAACATTAAAGTTCAGAAAATAGAGAGTTTTGGTGGAGCTAATATGTCCAAGACTGTTGCTAACAGTGATTTGTGGGCAGTATAATTACAAACCAATTATAAAATCAGCCAACGAATCCTGACCTGGATTCGAAGGTCAAGCGATTGTGTAAGATATCATCGAAACCGTCATAACAAATTAGAACAGTTGGATTGTCATAATCAAAAAAGTGGAAAATTTAATTAAATAGAAGATTTTTAGTCATGTTTCTTTTCTATTTTTAATAATAATATTAATAGCTGATTTTCACAAGTCAAAATACAGTGATGAAAAACGACTTTGAGTGATAAGGAAAGCAATATTAAATTAATTCAAGTAAACAAAATGTATACTAGTGTAAAAAATTATAAATAATGCGAGTAAATAAAATATCTACTAGTGTAACCGATAGTAAGTCAATTACGTAATCATATTTTTAAAATTTCTACTGTGATCTTCGTTAAAACTTAATTACAATTCTGTAAGATTTAATATGAAAGTTATTAAATGTTATATAATACATCGTAAATGCGAATGTTTTTATCTAATTTGAATTTAAGAGTTTGATACTGAAATGAAAGTATTAAGATGACGTTAACTTAGTTTAATTTTCAACTGACTGAAATTTAAATTACATTAAAACCAACGTCAAACTGAATGAAAATTTAGCTATTATAATTTTTATAAAAAACTACAAATCCAATCATTATTCAGATCCACATAACAAATGACTTGAACAATGATTGTGGTTGGAATTATTATAAAAAAACATTGAAAACTAAATATTAATTTAGTTTGACGTTGGCTTTCATTTACCTAAATAATTTATTCTGAAAGACATCTTTCAGTCGTCTTATAAAGGTTACGTAAAAAATTCATTGAGATATTTTACACGTCATCTTCTAAGTGAGGATTTTCAATCAATGGAAACAAATATTTCATATAGTATTTTATCCGAATTATTTTAATGTAGTGATAGTTTATATGCTAAATAATGATTTTTAGTAGAAAAATTGGCTACAAAACACTTAAAATATAATAAACAAGATGTTCAGTCCATAAAAGTACTCATACAGCCTTTTATTTTATTTCCTTTAGTGTTAGTAATGGCTAGACTATAAATATTCGCTACGTACCTATCATTTGGCACTAATTGTCACTTTAATTAGTATCCTTATGAGGATGTTAAGAACTTTTTCTGACTGCATCCACACAAAATTTTTTGCTCCGTAAGATTGAACAGAAGAAATTCTTTACAATAAGGGTAGCACAGTAGAAGCACACAGCGAATAGCTGCAGATGAATGAGTTACTATTATAAGTGAGTATACGACGTATACGTATGTATACAAAACGTAACAATTAGATATCCTAGTTGCAACGAACAAAACTATAAGGAAACATCCATTTATATTATGACTCTTTCTCTGCAAGAAAATTCTCAAATCTGTACACTTCGAGAAATTAATTATAACAATATTGGAAATTAGCAAGAAATTAAAAGTTATTGTGATAATGGATGTCAATTATACATAATTAAAAAAAAAAGATTTAACATCAGTAATACTGTAGTAGTTGTACAATTAAAAGTACATGGAAAACTAATAAAAGTATTATTAAAATGATTAACTCTCAAATTTAATACCAATATGAACACGAAAAGTAGACACAAAATGTAAAAAGCATTTTTGACGCGATAACAATAGAAAAATAACATGAATATCTAAGTGTACTTTTGGAAAGAAAATTTTCAGAGGAATTATGTGAAAAAACGTTAAAAAGGTTTGTAAAACAGTTTTTTTGCGATTTTTGATAGTCTGGAATAGCGCTTGAAAAAACGAAGAAAAAAAGTTTTTTTGAGTCTAAATAGGTCTCCAACTTTTTCCACAAAAAAATAAAAACCGCCCAAAATGGTCACTTTTTGATTATGATTGACAAGGCTTTTAGTGGTCTTAGAAAACTTTTTTGATGCTTAAATCGTAGATATTTCAAATACCTAGCTCTGATAAATTTGTTTCAAAATGCTTCATAAGTTCCATTACAATTTGCATAAATGTGAAAGAAGGTGTTTTGCGAAAATGGTAGAGACATCGCTAAAAATGGGCCAAATTAAGATTTTCAAAGCGATATGTATTCTGCAGATGTTTCTCTACGAGACAATTATCATTTCACAGCAAATTGAAGCGTATAATTTCAACCCACATAGGTGTGTAATTTTCCGTAATACTATTTAGAAACTTTGTATGTAGGTGATTTTATACTTCTTAAGTGTGTATTTTTGCTTTACACTTTGAAAAAGGAGTTGTTTTAACACATTTTGTTATGTGTAAATCATAAATAAATACCTAAAAAGTATAAAATTACCCACTTAGAAGCAAGTAAAAAAAGTTACAGAAAATTACACTCTTTGATTTGCAGTGTACAAATACACATCATGTCGGCAAGCTCTCAAAAAATCCGTTTTGCGGCTACGGGCGCCATGATGAGCTAGCATAGGGGAAGGAACGTATGGTGGGAGAAGCTTTTCTGCTGTGCCGGCCAGGCTCGAGTCGGCTGTGCTATAAAAAATTACTATAACTTGGTAAATACTAGACTCATTTTATTACCAGCTAGCGTATTTTACCCATACAATAAATACACAATCACGTTCAAATTTCGTCTTCACGCGAAAGCTGTATTGTAAATACAATATCGCCTATTGAGATAAAATTGTTTTTCTTTTTTAAAAAGTTTGAATTGTTTACTATTATTCTTGCATCACTGTCTTAGATAGGTAATTGTACAATAAAAATGGAAAAAGCTACGTGAAGAAGTATTGTGATGATAGATAAATAGTGATTTTTTGATTATTGCTAATGAAAAGTGTAATAAATGTAGTATCTGTACTAGTTGTCATGGAGTTAAATTTTTAAACAGCAGCAACGTTCGGATATTCGATAATGATAATACTAACGTGCGCGCAAGTCGGTAACGGAGTTTTAAATATGATTTATAGTCTAAAAGTACAAGTTACTATGGCATTTTATAAACAAAAGGTGTGCTATAAATGCGAAAGAATGTAAATATTATATAAATAAAAAATTTTTCGCGACATTGAACACGTCACATTCAATATTGGGTTGGGAAAAAAGTATATTTGATTTTTCCCAATAAATCGCTTAAAAGTAGAATATTGCTAGTAATTCTTATTCAATGTAGCCATAAATAGCACATTTGAAAGAAAACAGTCTATAGAACATTGTCGATGTAAAAGAAGCGTCACAGAGAAAAAAAAAACTTAATCAACAACTAATATACGTATTATCTAACGATTCAATAAATTTGGTAAGGCTGTAAATAATCACTTTTTACAAAAAATACAAATTATAAAGTTTCAAGTTTGCATTCACAGTGTTTCAACAATTTATAGTTTTTTTTAACTTGACTTACTTCCATAATCATTGGTTAGCCACTGATTGCGCGCACACAGTAATAAGTTCATACAAGATTGATCGTAACAATGATTTTCAGCCTACACGAGAGTACTCGTGCATTGATAAACATTAGGCTGCTGCTTTTAACATCGGAACCGAATTCAACAATCACTTGTTCCTTATTTTTCCTTGATTCACTTTTAAGGCAAGTCTACAGTGACCTGGTTTGCTCGAGCTTTTGTCACACAAATGAATCATCAAACTAAGTCTTACATTTGTTTGAAATGCACGCTTTTAACACGTAGCTCAATCACTGAACTAAGTCTTATATCCATTTAAAAGACGCAACAGAACTCAATCTCCCACTTCTATAGTTACGTTGGAGCACTTGATTAAAGAGAAAAGGCAAATATTGGTATGTGCAAGTAGTGTTTGAACTGAAACTTCTTATAAGAGGAGTTAGCCCATAAAACAAGCGAGCGAGCGATAGTGGGGCGGCCAGGTAGGTATCCGTAGCCTCTTATATGTCCACGACTGCAACAAAGTTTTTTCTACGTATTTTTACCTCCTGAACACGATGCTGTTGGGTGCGAGCCCGAAAAAGTCCGGAGTCGATTATTATGAACAAATTATATAAACAAATTTAAAAAATTAATTTTTTCGAGAAAAAAAAAATTGCTCCTTATTTTTTAGCTCATTTTGAACAAAAAATCAATTGGGATGTATATACCTAAACCCCACAGATTTTGAGTAAAAAATTCTTCAAGTTTGGAAAAACGCGTTTTTTACGGTTTTCGAGTACGTATTACTCAGCTGCTACTGCATTATTTTCAACCCACCTGGGTTTAAATTTTACCTTGAAGTATGTACTTTAGGATGACAAAAGATTTACAAACGTTAGCTGCTTAACAACTGCGGTATTGTTGATCTACGCATGAACAATAGCTTATGTGCGGCGTGCGTATGTCTTTGGGGCGGCCAGGTAGGTATCCGTAGCCTCATTATAATATGTCCACTACTGCACTAAAGTTTTTTCTACGTATATACCTCTTGAACACGATGCTGTTGTATGCTAATTTTCAAAATTCATATTATGGTAAAAATTGTACGCCTTCATTATGCAAACATCACTTTCTTAATCGGATACCTTTAATCATCTTTGATTGTTTCAAATAATACGAGTTATTACAAAATACTCCAGTAGTAGTAGTAGTAGTAGTAGTAGTAGTAGTAGTAGTAGTAGTAGTAGTAGTAGTAGTAGTAGTAGTAGTAGTAGTAGTAGTAGTAGTAGTAGTAGTAGTAGTAGTAGTAGTAGTAGTAGTAGTAGTAGTAGTAGTAGTAGTAGTAGTAGTAGTAGTAGTAGTAGTAGTAGTAGTAGTAGTAGTAGTAGTAGTAGTAGTAGTAGTAGTAGTAGTAGTAGTAGTAGTAAAATGAAAATGATTTTGAAGTGAAACCTGCACAAAAACTTCTTTATCAGAAGATAAACTATTATATCTTTGGAGTAGAATCAGAACCTAGAGGGTATTTAATTTATGACCCGTAAAAGCTAAATGAGCCTTGTGACTGATTGGCTAATGAAATTTGTAGGTTGAAGGCTTACTTGACAATGGTGTATTTTAATTTTTTTATTTAAAAATAGTTGGCACTGCTGTCGACCCCGTTCAAGTAGCAACTACACAACGGGGCTGTACAGCTAGTGGCTTTGACTTTATAGCTTAAGTTGAGAAAATAGGAACAAGAGTTATATCTAACACAGATTAATAGAGACCTTAAGGAGGTTAGGGAGCTTTAGTGGGGGGAGCGGGGCTGGGGCAAGAGGACAGCTGTATACTTGTACATGGATCAAGAGTATGGATGCCAACTTAAGAAAATTAAAATGGTTTTCTTCAAAAATTATTGTTATTGCATGTTTTAACAAGAAACCACGTTTTGCACTAATGATTTGTCAGTGCTTCTTTACTACATCAATTAATTTTGGTTTTAATATTAATTGTTGGCTAATTTCGTCTAAAAAAATCAAGTAAACATGACAACGTTGCAGTTTCTTGGACGTTGGTAAACTTTGAATGATGTATATATAGGTGTATTATACTCAGCCAGCTATTCTGCTCTGCGGCGTGAAAACTATTGCTGTATTCTAACCACAAAAAATTCATTTTGTTCACTGTTTACTCTTGTTATTAGAAATACATCCAGTTAATTTTAAGTGGAAAGAAGTTTATGTTTCTAAGTCTACGGCACTAAGTCTCGGAGTTGTAAGATTGGGAAAGCTAACGAAAAAAAGTTTACAGTTAGTCAAGACCTTGTCAAAACATCGGAGGACATAGTATCAGTGTCTCTTAAAGGCAACAGAGTAATCAACCTCTAACATATGGCTGAAATAATGTTTTGTGTTAAGTGCAAATTACAGTTGTTCATCCAAAATATTAAAGAAAAAAGTAAAAAAAGATTGTTGTCTGTTTTATGTTAACAGTGCAGACAGTGTTTGTATATGAATGCAGTTACTACTGGAGCTCAAAGCATGAGTTCAATAACCGACAAAAAATTTTGTACCAAAAATAGGAAGCGTAGATCATGTGAAATTTGAGTTGCAACAGGTCACACAAAACCCCATGATTGCCATTCAAATTTTAGTGGTAGTTCTATTTGAAAGATGCCAGGCTTAAAGTAGGGGTTTTTATTGGTGACAATAACAATAGCTCTACATCAGCTTTGCAAAAAGCCGGTGTGAACCATATTTTGAAACAGTCTGACATAAATCATACAGTCAGAGGTGTATGCAATTTACTGTATGGTATATAAAATAAGAAATCGAAAGATTTTAACAAAGAATTAAGCACTGAAACTATTAAGCATATTCAAAGATACTTCACCTATACAATAAAGCAAAGTAAGGGAATCATACAAAAATAAGGGAGGCTATTATACATATACCATATTATTTGTACGACATTCATGATGGCAGTGAAGATTGGTGTAATAACGGAACCAGCAAAGAAAATTTTAGAGCTGTAAGGCTGGAGAACTCTTATCTCGATAAAGCGCTAGAAGAACTTCTCCAGAAACTTTCAAATAATTCGTCCAAATTTGTAGCTGCAGCCCGTGTATTCCAAAATCCAAAATGATTTTCTTACAGTACGACAGAAGCAGCCGATTTTCGTTTTGCTTGTACAGTAGCTCAAAAAATTGTGGCGAATCATACTTAAAAAAAACTCTAAGCACATTGCAAATAAATACGGGCTCTGTAATAAATCGTCGCATTGAGAATGAAAGCAACTTGTTAAGATATAAAAAAGAAATATCAAGTTAGTCAGCATTAAAAAAGTAAAAGTAACAGTCCAAAGCTAAAAAGTAACAATCAAGAAACCGAAAAGAGGCTGAAGAAGGAGAAACATATACAAGTAACATGGTTTTATTAGAAAATGTTATTGAAACTTATTCTATTACAGATTTTATGAATTTCGAAGTCAAATGTCGTGATTATAAGAAGTGTGAGTTAACAATCGTTTTTTTTTTTCACCTTGAAACAGGAGGATTAGCTGTATGAAAAGACATCCTGCAAATATCGATAAAGTCTGGATCCGTTTAATTAAATTGTTTTATTATGCCAACACCTCTAATTGATCCAAAAACATCTCAGATGAAAGGCATAAGTGTAGTACAAAAACAAATGTTTTAACGAGGTGAGAAAGTAAACGCTATTAGCAAAAATGTTGCTTTTGCCGAGATGTTACTATACTTGCGAAATTTGGGTAAGCCATGTATTGTTGTTGCTCACAATTGTACATTTGATTCTAACCGACTCGAACCTGTAATGCAAAAATTAAATTTAATTGATGACTTTAGGCAAATAGTGACTGGATTTTCAGATACTTTACCTTTATTAAGAAAAAAGTTTTCAAGTCAAGTATCAAATTATAAATTAACTACACTTGCCTCAGAATTTTTAAGTTTACCAAGTGATGAAGCTTACGATACCCTTTTTGATGTTATATTATTGGAAAAATTAAGTATAACGTTTTTTACTGCACATGATATTTTTAAAAGTATTGAATCAATCAAAAAAACCGTTGAAAAGTTTGAGATAAGAGCAAGAATAAATGCGAGTTTGCAAGAATATGTTGGCATAAAAAGCATTGCAAGCAAAAAAATGATAGAAAGAATGATGAGTTGCAGAATTACTTATGATTCTTTAGTAGCTTGCTATAAGAATCATGGAGAAGACAAATCTGAAAAATTATTGAAAGGCAGCATTAATGAAAAATCTCAAAATATTAAAACCAACAAAATTCTTAATACCATTTTAAACTTTTTGAAAACTCAAAAATTTGATAAGGAAGTATGAAAGCTAAGGTAAATGTGCTACTGTCTGATAAGTATTAAAACAAAGTGTTAATGTAATGTTTAAGTAGTTTAAGAAACATACGTAAGAACAAATATTTTAAACATGACGTTCATGATGCATTTAATTTTTTTTGCATTGTATAGTACAGATTACCTTAACCTACACCACCTGTAGCAGACAAGCAACGCATATAACTCAATTACAAAACTTTAATTCTTCATTATTCAAATAATGCCTGGCAAAGTTTGATTTTTTTTCACGAATATCTTTTTTAGGCCATAGTAAGAGACACTTATACCGGCGTTTACAAGAACACAAATGTTACACAAAAAACAGGGACAAAAGGTCGGCCCTGTACTGCCATTCCACGCACTGTCCGCAGGGTTTCGAATTCGGGAGAACGGTGATCCTTGATGAAGAGCCTAATAAATATAAGCGTGGATTTTCTGAAATGATTTTTATAACTTTATGTAACAATAATATTAATAAACAATTAGATACAAAAAAACTTAAAAATTTTTACAAAAATTTTTTATACCGAATTAAGAATGAAATAAAAATTAAATTATAGGTTTTAGTAGTACATTTTTATAATTAAAACAACGAAAAAAAGTCTCATATGTTGTATAAGCTATACATATACAATTACACATATATCTTCTATATCCCCGAGGGTCTCCTTTACTGATCACTGTTCCCTATGATGTATGTAAAGTATGTGCACCGATCTTCATTCACATTTTACTCTTTACATGTTTGCACCGTCCATGTACGATGACTTTTGGATACGAACTGCTTTTAATTTTTCTGATTATCATGTTACTGATTTTTAATAACATGATGCCTATTGTAACTAAGTTAAGTTAATGTAATATGTGGACGAGAAAATATAGGCACCATGGGTGTCCCTATTACGTGTTGTCTTGGCACCTACATGGTGAACTATTATATTGACTTTTGTTCAACTTTAACTAAAATTTTTATTCGATTGTGATTGTAGATTTCTAATCCTGAAGAAGCTGTCAGTAGGACAACGAAATATTGATTTGTGTAAATAATTATGCAAATAAATAGTTATACTTCTGAACATCAAGTTGTGGATTTCGCTATTATTTATGATGACAAAGAAGCAAGTGAAAGGAGTACATAGATAATTATAATAATTTATGTATTAACATGAAAATGATTTTTACACTGACCTAACTGCATTAAGGGCGTTCATTACAGTCAGAGGGGAAATTAGAGAGTACTATGAGGGGGAAGTAAGCATGTGGCAGTGTCGCCAACTGTTTTGCATGCATTACCACACCCACCCACACACACACACACACACACAAAAAGCGTTTTCAGGTATTAATGACATATATAAACTGACTTATGCAGACTTTACGTGCTTTTAAGATGTATAATTGTGACATTGAAGAGTCTGCAAAAATAAGCTTTTTGTCTGTAGAGTGTCATGATACTCATATTTATAATCTGAAAAACGGTGTAGTAAAATGATCTGAAATTTTGCATAAGACATTTTAAAGTTATTGCCAATGTCTATTGATGTTTTCAGGAGAATCCATCAGAAAATTCAACTTGTGATAAACGCTTTAAAGTCTCATCTGCTTTATTTTTAGGTGATATATGTGAATTGAATGAGTCAGAATCACTTTTCTTAAAACATGTTCTTGTCGTTATTTTTGTGACAGAATATTAAAAAAGCTGAAATTCTAGAATGTACTTATATTTTTAAAATAATTTGAACACTCACAATTCCTCTCTTTGGCGCTGAGACAACACCATTTTCATGATATTAGGATGTATAATCTGGTAAATGACTTAGCGACTAAGACTCGAAAAACAAACAAATAATTTGATCAAAGGTTTGACGCTGAAGTATTTATATTTCCTCAATGCATTGTAGACTATCGTACCTGTAAACATACAATACTTGACTGAGTGCTTTAATTTAATAAAAGTTTTCTGTAAAATATTTTTAATTGCTTTACAAAAAATTACTTCGTCATAGAAACAGATTTAAATAGTCAATAAAAACGTTTTTTAAAAATTAAAAAACCGTGTTTTAAATAGTAAAAAATTAACAATATATATATATATATATACATACATACATGTGTGTTTATATTATATAGTTATATAGTTTTAAAGCGACAACTAGCTCCCTCCTTAGTTCTACCCTGAAATAAACTAAGTTTCCTTTGTTTCATCTGTGAAATTCAATTTAATAAAAATTTAGTAGATCAACCTCTGCTTTCTCCACCCCCACCTGTCACGGCTTTCCACCGACTCACCACAACTCTACCCAAAAATAAGATAATTTTGTATGGTATAGCTTCGTTATGTGTAGTTCCATACGAAGTTGAATGATTTTAAGGTGATAACTAGCTCTTGTTTTAAGTAAGGGAAGTTTCTTTTTTTACTAGTAAAATTTAAGTAATTTAAAATGGAGTTGATAGACCCTGCATTAGTTAGTGGTGACACTAGCACCTTTAACAAGAAACTTAATGCTTGTACCATATTTAATTTTAATAATCAAATTGAAACTACAGGTAAGACTTCAAAAAAGTGTACAGACTGTGATTTAAGCCTTATAAATACATTATTATCTTTATAAATTAATGATATCGGATGCAGTAAAAAATAAATAATCTAATTTATGTATAAAGTAAAATCCCAAAAAATATTGTACTGCAAAAACTTTTTAACTGATTTTACTTACATTTTGCACACTGGTTCTTGACACTTCTTACATGGTTTTTGCAGGGTTTCTTCTCGAAAGCATTTAGATTAATAGTGATCAGTAAGCCTAAAGTTTTGCAGCAAACGCTACCTTCGCACTTTCGTTCAATAGGATCCAGTGGGTGGCGTCAAAGTAAAATCCAAGCCACCTGTAATCAAAGTCAGTGAGTCTAGTGGTAATATTTTCGAGCAAAACGTCGATAACCATAGACGTTCACTGACAGTAGATCAAGAACGGAGCTATTAGCTGTGAATCTGAGTATCCTAGCTACCGATGATATTTAACCGTCTACAATGGGCAAGCAACCTACGCCGATTTCCAACTTGGATCACTCACATGACAGAGTGATATGAGAAAAAGGTGTTCTGAAGGCTGATATTCCAAGTGTAATACCAGGAGACGTCTGGCTACAGTACAATTAGTACCAAAGCTGCTAAAGAATTCGCGCAGTCGCATCTAAAATATCATCAGCATTTAACTAAAATCATCATTGGCCCTTTTTTTAAGGGTATCAGAAATCTTTAGGTTTAATAAACCACTATAAATCCCATCGATCTTTTTTATAACAACAAATAATTTTTTTACAACTATTTCTGACAAATATTTTAAAGCAAGTTCCAAAAATGTTTCGTCTACTTAAAGACAATATACAGCCAGTCATTTTTAAACCAAGTCACTCATTTACTGGTAAACGTCACAAGCAGAGTTCTTTGTTACGAGGATGGGAACACCGGCCACCAACGACCCTGCATTGCCCTTTCAACTCTAAGCATTCAACCAGAAATCACCGATCCTTTGCAGGGTCTGCACTTGGTGAATTAAATAACAAAGCTATGAAGAAGAATCTAACTTGAGCTAACAGAATGGTCTTCAATAGGCACGCCACACTTATTAATCTATATCTTAGATCACCATAACGACTGAGCTGTACGAAAAAAAGGTGCTCTGGACACTAACGTGCCTAGCATAACACCAGAAAACTGTTCTCGATAAAAACAGCTCTTATAAGGGCTCATAAAAGTTTTTTAATATGCCTAATGTTGCAAAAAGGCAAATTGGAAAAAAAACTTTAAAAACTTTTTACAAAAAAAAAAGTGCAAATCAACGACTCTTTTCACAGCCAGCAACTATTTTACAGCGTAAAAAACTTACGGTACTTTTTAGCACCATAATATATTTCTTAGTTTTCTACAGCTTATTATTCGACCACAAATGCGTAGACATCAAAGCAATATTTACTTGATAAGAATTTTTTTTATTCCTAAAAGTGTCAAGACTGGATGAAAAAATTTGAAATATTGATAAAGTGAAAATATGTTACATGACGTGTTGATACACTATGGTATTCTATTAAGTGAATCTCAGAAAATTCCAGGACTTGACTGACACATACACAAATGCATTTTATAGAATTTGTTTCATGTACTAATTCACTATGGCTGCAACAACGTGAATATGTTGTAACATAGTTTAAAGAAGTTAGGACAGAATTAACTTATCGATAAGAATGTCTTGACAAAATGTTATAATTTAACATCTTGTAGATGTGGTGACTAAATTTGAACACAATTACGTCTACAAATTTTGAGAAAAAAAAAATTCACAATTTCGCCTGTATTCATTGTCTTAAATATGCATTATTATGAAAACTGCGCAAGAATTAAAAAAAAAAAAAAAAAAACACTTATGGCTTGAGACGCATCAACGAAAATATTATGAATAAGAGAGGTACTGTTGATGAATACTGTAGCAACGTTTAGTTTTCCGTAATACGAATGTTTATGCAGAGTAATGATAGTAACTTCGTCACTCAACATTATCATCAAAATGTGTACGGCAATACTGATTTAATGTACTGCATGATTATACATGTTATGTACACCTTGTGTGTCGGTAAGCGCGGAAATATAATAGTGTCCATAAGTCGATGTTAACGTTGCAGAAAACTCTTATGTACAATCACACAAAATCATACATAATTATAAAGAATTTTATGATATTTGAATTATTTCCATTGTTTACTGAAAAATCGCAAACAAATGAATATGATTAAAGTGTAATAAATACGCATTATCAATTTAAGAAATCAGAAAAATTCATGACCTCGTAATATCTAAGAATCACATCATCTTTGACTTATAATTGACTGTTTATTTTGGCGACTATGACATAGTACTATTCATACTTTATTTGCGTAAATTAAACATTGTATTAATAAACTCTGAAAATAATAATTTCAACTCAAGTGCTAATTTTTCTACAAAAATATTTATCAAGATATCAAAACTTATTTTTTTATTGCATAATCTTTAAATAATTTCTTCTAGTAGAAGTTATTTTGTTATGGAAGATACTTCGTTTTTTAAATTTTTAAGAATTTCGTCAGTACTCGCATAATCAATGACAACAATTTACTTCTTGTACCACATCATTACCCTTGTATCGATATATTTTCAAATTAAACAAACGAATTTTTTGCCAAAATTTTTCTCAAGTTAACACAAAATACTTACTAATGCATCCTGCTATACAAACACTCTCATACATATATTAATCAGAACCACCAACTTCGACTTTCATAAGAGTACTTTCTTTAATAAGAGTAGTTTCTTCTACAGTTGGTACTAGCAGACAACTATGCCAGCTTTCCCTTCTCTTACCCTCGCACCTCAATTTTCTTAACTCACGAACAGCCGAAGAACATAGTTAGCAGAAAAGGAGGTATGCTAAATTAATAAACTTATTTTAGGAGTGTCTCAAATACAACACACATTTTTTTAAACGATTTGTATTTTAAACATTTTTCCTAAACTTACTTAAAAAAAGTGAATCTAAGGACAAGCAGCCAGTCACAACTTCTCTTTCGTATTCTTGAAGAGTAGAAGTATTGGTAAAACCTGCAAGAAGTATATTTTAACGCTGCCAACTAATGTAAATGCACCCTCAACCTTCACGTATAATTTTTCGATTATTAATATTAGTTAGATTTGCATATTTATATCAACAAAAACCATTTCCAGTTGGTAAGTGGTGACAGAACAGCATTTAACTAAAAAACTAACAGCTGGTATTATTTTAAAATGTAAAAATTAAATTAAAATTACAAGTATAAGCAATAAAAAAAAATTGTAAAGTACAATTATGGTTATGGCATAATTTATCTGTGGGGAGTTCGCGCACGGAGCCCCACTAGTATATATATCCCGATATTTTATAGTTATTTGTCTCAGGCATTCCAAATATTCCCCCGCAACCCCCGACAAAATTTCTCGTGACCCTCCACAGACCCCCCACACCATTTTTTTTATACCCCACAGCCTTTCCACACCATTTTTCTTGTCCCCTTACATACTTTTCTGTTAAGTGTAAATCACCCCTATTAACAATATGTTTAATTATACTTAGTTTCAAATATAATTATTTTCATTTATGTTTCCACACCACCAAGGAGGCAAGTGGATGGACTTTAAACATACTGATCACATATAGAATTAATATTTAATCATGTAATAATATTATTAAATATGGTATTAAAAATCATAATATAATGATCATCAAATTGTTTGAATTCACTTATAAGTATGAAGTTTTCAGTACATTCAACTTTTTTGTGCTACTATTATTTTAAAACAATGCAATATAAATTATTTCTTACATGTATATTAGGGTGGTCCTTAATAAAGTTATTTTTAAATTTCTTTGCTCTTAGGGGCTCAAATGCTTCCAAATTAATAAAAAAAAATTCCCTGAAAATTTGAGCTGTTAATATCAACTCTAAGATAGTGCGCATTGCAGTCTATGGAAAGTTTTCTATGGAAATAACATAAGAAAAATTACTTTTGTTGTTTATAATTTTATAACTTGGGAACGAATGAATTAAAACTCTTAAATCATACATATTTTCATAGAAAATTTAACGCTCTACAAAAAACGTCTTTAATAATTTTTTCATTAGTCTTTTGGTGTCAAAGTTATTCAACGTCAGAGTTTAATTTTCATATTATTATTATTATCAAGGCTTTTTATTAATATAATCAAGTATATTATTACATTATTAAGTATTTGTTGCTAATATTTTATTTATGATTGAAATTAGCAAATATAATGTTTTTTTAGGATTATGATTCATATGTGTGATTTTTAAATCAATAAAACAAATAGTTTTCTAATTTTCAAGTTAATAAAATAAAAAGACAGATGACACATGATACTGCTCGGATACTTAGCCTTAATCTTTTTTCATATTTTGCATTACTGCAGATTTTCGAGTATTAGCATAATATCGCTTATATTCTGATAAAAATTGAACTATGAATTGCTTTTGCTCTGGATCCTTGCTCAGTATACTATGGTATTCTTCAATTAGTTTCACTGCACGCTCAGCAATATCATTAACAACTTTTAAACTTCCTACCATTAGCAAACCTTTCTGGTAATCTTCATTTCAACACTACTCAGACGGATTTTTAAACGGAAGTTTTTTTAAAAATGTTAAATTATTATTATATCATCATTAAACCATGCTTTGATACTCACTGTAGGAATAAAAATATAAATTTCAGAAATTGATTTGATTAATTTCACCGTCATTTCAAATTTTTTAAGGAATAAGAATATTTTTATAGTATTTATGGTTTTTGACATCCATCTAGCGTAATGGAATGCACCCGGTTTACGAAATTTCACTTCCCTGCATGGAAGTTTACGAATAAATATCTGAACAAGCTCCAAAAGTTATTTGCAGTCTTCTCTTGGTTGCTCAGAATCAAGTTGCTGTTGGATAAATAAATTGATGTCTTCAATATGATCTTGTATTTTATTCTGCACATACGAGTCTTCAATACCAGTATAAAATTAACTTGCATCAATTTCAGTCCAACTGGTTCGAAACCTTTTAAACAAAGGTACATCAGGACCTGAAGTTGTAGGTATTTTAAGTTCAAACACATACTTTAGAATAAGTTCAAATATGTGATGCCTGCAGGGCAAATACAGTTATTTTTTTTCAAGTAACTGTTCAAAAACAACTTAAGCTCTTTTATTTGATTCTAGATTTGCAGCAGTAGTATCACAACACAGAGCTTTGATGCAGTTAGGAAAACCCTAATCAATAACAGCAACAAAAATTTCATCAGCTTGGGACTGTCCTGTATCATCATCAAGTACTGGAATTGCTAGTATTTTTTCGATTTGTCCACAACTTAATACAACTAGTAGACGTTCTTTATTATTTCTACTAGAAGTTTTAAAAAATTTTCCATCACAAGGACACTAGCATTCAAATCTTCAGTTTTGAAAAGTTCTTTAATTTGCTAGACTTTCTCTTCACGTATTTTCTCTCTGCTTCGGCGAATTGATGATCTATTTACTATGAGTGAATTTACATCGATGTTTAATGATAAACATAAAGCTACAATCAAACGTACAGCGTTGCGGTCGCTTATTTAACAATGATCAAAGACCGCTACTCATTTATCATCTATGATATTTGTCGTCCCACGAGATTGTGTTGATTCTTGGTGCCGAGTAGTTGCCAGTTTATCAGAAAAATTCGAAGCAGACGATATTGTTTTTTGACTCAACGGATCGACTCCTTCCACTTCGCTACTTGATGTGAACTCCACAAAGTCATCTATTCAATAAACATAAAAGGCATAGAAATGAAAATTTATGATTGAAATTAAGATACAATCATTTTTAATGAATGAATTAAGCTTCATAAATTATTTTAACATCAATTTTACCATATTGAGCTTTTTCACGACTTAGCTGTAGTTGTTCATCCTTTATTTTTTGTACTTGTTCATAATCATCGGACTGAATATTAGCTATGTAGCCAACTCTACCGTCTTGCCATTGTTGAGTCAAAAAATAAAATATATTTTCATTGACCATTTGTGCCGCATTTGCATGAGCAATGTCGAATAAATTAAGTAATGAAGATTTAAATTCGTACACTTTAATTTTAATTGAGTCTCTGTTAGTACTTTTTTTTTAAAAGCTGATATTGTTCATATGATTTTAACAACTGATCTATGCAATGATCTTTTCTTTTAGTTGGTATCTGAGCTTTTTGCAAAAATACTTTAACTTCATCAATACAAAGTTCAGCACTTTCACGTAATTTTAATTTAAAAACACGAATATGATAAAAAAAAATTTGTAGTCCTTGTAATTTTGATGGCAATTTATTACCAGTAATTTGAGTGTCGACATCACCAATTAAATAAATGTTTTGACGTAAAATTATTCTTGATGTCATGATGAATTAATATTAAGTTACACAGCTCCTACAGATTTTTTATTTTAATTAGAGGTAAAGTGATTTATGAATATTTTTAAGAGTCAAAATGTTTGAGTACACAAATACTATGATAGATGGCGTAAGTGACTTATTCCATAAGAACGTGAGAATAACAAATATTGTATTTGCTTATTTTAATCATAAATAAAATATTTTAATAATAAATATTTATTAATATCATGCCTTATTTGATAATATTAGTAAAAAACATTGATAATATTAATAATAATATAAATAATGAACTTTGACGTTGAATAACTTTTCAACCCATAGACTAATAGAAACCAATAGACAACAGAGAATAGAAAATTATTAGACTTTTTTTGTAGAGCGTTAAATTTTCTATAAAATACGTATGATTCATAATTTTTAATTTATTTGTTCCCAAGTTTTAAAATTATAAACAACAAAAGTAATTTTTCTTATGTTATTTCCATAGGAAACTTAGACTGGAATGCGTACTATCTTAGAGTGAATATTAACAGCTCAAATTTTCAGGGAATTTTTTTTATTAATTTAGAAGCATTTGAGCTCCTGAGAGCAAAGAAGTTTGAAAATAAGCTTATTGAGGACCACCCTAATGTATATATACATATATGACATGATACAACTACAAATGAAAATTAAAAAGTAACATAATTACAAAATAATAATAACTGTGGGAGTATCGCCCAATGTAAAAAGGTTAAGTAAAAAATCTATCAAATTTGGCTATATCACAACCACGAAGCGACAGAACTTCTCACACAAAATTTTGAATCAGGATATTACTTATAACAAAATATAGATATATTTGTTTAATGTATTATATTAATTTATACATGTATGGACGCATCAATAATTTAAATGTATATTTATATACATTATCACAATTGAAAGAACCCGTTAGTCTCTTACCTACTCCTTCGACGTATGTGTGTTATAAAATAACTATTGTTGTATTTTAATTTTCTAAATCAATAAATCAAAATCAACCAAATATTTAAAAAACAGCTATAAGAGCTTTTCTTATAACATGTATACTAAGCTATAATATTATGATAAACTTTGATTAAATATTGAGAGATTTTTGATTTAAAAAAATTTAAAATTAAATTTTTTTTTTAAAAGTATCATCATAAAAAAAAATATATATCATGTCATGTATACTTTTTAAATGATAAAATAATTATTAATATAATATTTTTTAATTTATTGCCATAAATATTGCCGATTTACGTATAAAAATTATCAGGTAAGTTAATTATGCACAAATCTTTTTTTAAACAATACTTTCTATTTCTGTATTTTTTTTCTTTCTACTTAAATAAATAAATTATTTTTATTTCCACATCTTGACAGAGCCACGTATAATTGACCATGAGAAAATAAGGGTTTTTTAAAATACAAACCTACATTATCGAAACTTTGACCCTTGGGATTTGTTTATTGTCATAGCAAATGCCACAACGATTGGAAATTGTTTGCGATACAAAATAAAAGGTAATGTTTAGGAGTTTCCTGTGTCTAAAGTTATTCTTGGAATGAAGACTTTTTTTCCAGTTATTTTTCCTCCTATATTATACTGTAATAATTTAGTGATTTGTAAGCGTGTTCCATTACACAGTCCATCTGATATACTTAAATTTCTAAGTAACAACACTATTGTACAAATTGTTAGATTTAGTTCATTAGGTGGTTATCTTTCACGAATATTGTTCAATATTTTCACCGGAAAATGTAAATAAATATTATCGTCAAATCTATAAACTTCTTAATAAGTTGCGTTATCTATACTATGATAAGTTTTAATTTCTCTAGTTAATTTTTTAACAATTGTATTATTTAAATAAGAGGTGTACTCGTTATGCGACTTAAGTATAACACTATTCATCGAACAACTGTAGATTTTAGAAAATATTTGAAAACATACATTATTTGATATTAAACTTTTAGAAATGTTAAAAGTTTTTAATTATCCTACCCCAATTGCCAATAATAATTTTAAATTCTTTTATCGTTAGAACGAATATTGATTTCTAGCTTTAAAACTTTAAGTGAGTTACATAAAAATGATAATAGTATAGTTTGTACAGTTATAGTCTCTTTATTACCAGTTCTTATCACTGAAAAAATCTGACGCAAATCACCTCCTAAAACAATCAATTTATTTGCAAAATATTTTTCAGTATTACATAAATCCCTTAACGTTCTGTCAATTATTTCAAGTGCTTTTTTTGGAATCTTTAAAGCCTCATCCCAAATAAATAAATCAACTCCTTTTAATCACTTTTTATCTGACTCAAATAGTAGAAACGCACTCTCCATATCATTAAGATCTAAAAGAAGTCTAAATGTTCCATGACTTATCATCCCCTTTGAAAGCAAAATTGATGCTATGGTAGTCCATTCTATTGACGTAATTTTTTTGTTTTGAGAAAAAAAAATTAATAAACGTTGTATATAAATAAGTTTTCCTTATTTTCCTGGGCCATCTATAATGAAAATTTTTTTTTTTTTATTCGCAAATAATATGAAATATTTCATTCTGGCCAAAATTTAAACTTTTATACATTAAGTTCAACATTACTTTACTAAAACGTATTTCTTTATTTATATCTTCTTTTTTATTTTCCACTTTTTTGGTAGGAAAATTAAAGCAATAACATGATTTATCTTCCGATTCTAAGATTTGTTAAATATGCGAAAGAGCTAAAGTATCTTTATTGTCAGGAAGATCCTTGGTCAAAAATTTTCTGTATTTATTTCATATTATATTACCTTGATCGTTTTCTGTTATTAAAAGCCAAGCAAAAAATTGTCTTAATTGATAAAGAAACAAAACGGCAATTGCTTCTTTAAAAATGGTATCTATTGTTCTATCGTTGTCTATAAAACTCAATATCTTAGAAAGTTCTATATGTTATTACTTCATATGTTCTTATGTCTTTGAACGATGTCAAAACAGTTACTTTATTTATAACAAGTTGAAAAAACAATCTTTCATAATCTTTTGGAGACACAATGTTTAATCTACCTATCGTGGTATTTTTTATTACAATTTTTCTTCTTTGCCAAATTTTTAATTTATTATTAAAAATGTAGTATTCTGGAATGTTCACATACTTTATAGATTTAGCAAAGTCATAACGTTTATTTAATTCAAACAAAGCTGTTAACTGTGTTCCATAGTTTTCCATAACAGTTTTAATATTATTTTTTTCGATTACAAGTTTTTGTTTGTTTTTAAGGTGAACAGCTAAATTTACTACTGTATGCCTTGTACCACAAATTTTGAAATTCTTGCTATCTTTAAGCTGCTTCCATTGGACCTACGTATCTAGCATCAACGTAACTATTAATTTCGTCAAATATTTCTCCGACTCAGACTTTTTATTTTTGAATTTCGATGTATGATCTGTCACTACCGTTATATATAGTCATAAATATATTTTATGCTTTATATAGAATCACAGAATTCGACGTTGATATGACATGTATACTTCATCAACAAAAACTTAATATATAATACAATCATTGAATTATCTAGTAAAATTAAATCTTTTCTCTGAAATTTATAAACAGGTTATTTAGAAGTCTTATTTTTTGTTCTATTGTCAGAGTAAACAATCGTTTAAAATAAAGTTACATTTGTAAAAGATTTTTTAAATTTTTTGTACATTGTTTATCAATCATACAACGTCTTTGTTCTGTATAAGGTCCATCAAGAATGTGTTTAATCACAAATTTTGTAAGTTTTGTATTACCAGAAGGAATTTTAGCTGGAATAATTGCATCAATTTGTTAAGTTGTAATAATTTTTTTATCAGGATGCAAAGTTATTAATATGTGTCCATGAGATAGACCACGTTTTTGAAATTTAATAGTAAAGACGTATGCTTATACGTTATCGAATATATTAATTTTAATGTCATTCAAAACTGACATTAATTTCAAGTAAAATAATTCAACAGTTACATTTTCAATATCATTCGGTGTCATATTTTTAGAAAATTTTGATAAAAGTAATTTTAATTATTTTAATTGAGGATTACATGTAAATAATAGAAAAAAAAACTGGTCTACCACATTTTCTTATATTAGACATTGCATCTTGATAATGTTTCTGCATATGTCTTGGACTTTCAATGTATGTAGATAGAAGAATAAAAAGATCTGTAATTTTTTTCTTTTGTCTCAAAATTTTTAGAAATATTTGATGCACTATTATCAATTGCGTCTAATAAACCTTGATAACATTTAATTCTTAAATTTTTTTGATTATGTCTCAAGTAATTCAAATGGTTAATTTAATCATGATGTAAGAATGAATAAAAAGCTGTCATGTCAGCCGTCCCCCGTACAATAATTGATTAAAATATATTTCGTTTTGTCTGTAAGACAGACTGTAGGAATAATATTGTAACATAGTTATTTTTTCACATTTTTTTATGTTATTTTTAAAATGACCAGTACTCTATTCTAAATCTCCTAAGGGAAAGAATAATAGTTATAATATGGGATATAATATAAGATAGTTTACTTAAAAACGTTTTTTATTATAATTATAGGATAATTCTCTTGGGTGTATACAAAGATCGAAGTTTTCTGGAAGTCTAGAGCTTGAAACTATAATAGCATCGCATTCTGTGGTCAATGGTTTATTGTATATATGTTTTTGCTGGCTGGTTTTTCATTAAAAAAAAATCATTTTATAATTTGGTAGTTTTTTTACATTTGTGATTTCATGTTAATATTCGTACTTTTTTGCTATTAGATTTTCCTTTAGAATTTTTGTCAAAGTTTTGATATGTTTTTTTAGGAATCTTACTATTATTTATTGAATTTATCCTCAGATTAATAGCAATTTTATTAGTATCATATATACAATTGATTTTTTTTTGGTTATTCATTAAGATCTGAATTTAATGTGTTTTGCGCAACATGAAAAATTTATTCTTGAATTTTGGTATAATATATATCTTTTCCTTTTTGTTCTCTTTCCTTCGCCTTACCATACTTGAATTTTTTCACTCATCAAAGATGCAAAACTAAACACATTATTGTAGTACCTAATAAGAATTCTAAAATTTTTATTATGATGTAAGAGATCTCTCAATTCTAAATAATATTTACTCAACGGACTAAGACGAAGTTTTTCCTTATGACAAGACGTTGACTTTCTTCTTTCTCCTAGCCAAAATACTGCTAAACAACACATACATTTATAATTCATTCCACCATAAAACGCAGGATCTACTAATCTATCGTTATTTTCATTTAGAGTACTATTTAAAATTTGATCTAAATTTGCATTTTTAAGAGTATTATTTATTTTTTGTATTGAGATGTTTTCTTTTTTTTGGATTAAATATAAATAAGATTTTGTAGTCTTCTTTCGTAACCACTATTTCGATAACACAGTAACTCAAGATAATTTTTAAAATTTTTTACATTTTAGAAATATTTATTCCTAACATTGAAATCGACATGAAAGTTTCATTATTTCACGACATTTTTTACTATCATTAATCTTGTTCTAGAATGAAAATAGTCCTCATCATACCAAAAAGAGATAAATTTTGAATAATCTATTGCCATCTGTTTGATATAAACTATTATCTAATGTGTTTTTGAACTGTTTAGGTTCAGCATGGTAAACTACTCAATTATCATAAGATCTTTTTTTTGTTTTATGTCTAACGTATTAATTTTTTAATTGTCAACTTGTGTTTGAATTTTATTTTTATTTTTTTTCGATTTGAATTCTTTATTTTCAGAAAGATTTTTTCGTGAATAATGATAATTTGTTATATTATATGATGAATCAGAAGTTGTTTTATGAAATTCTTGTCTTGGAGAATTAGTATTGTTAAGCAATTGGTTTAAATTTCTTTTTTTAATTTAAGATTTACGAAAATCAACTTATAACTTTTAATGCCGAGGGTTGGCGTGCGAAGTGCACAAGGGAGCGAAGCCCTACTAGTAAATACACATGTATATATGGATGCGCGTGCGCGCGCGTGTGTGTGTGTGTGTGCGCGCGCGCGGGCGTGCTTTGAGGTTCTGCTTTCCTCCGCACTGACCCACCACTTTTCTTACTCAAAATAAGAGTTTTTCAATTTAATGTATGGAATAGAAATGTATGTAACTTGCAAATTTTTTGTACTGTTATATGTTTCATGAATCTATAGAAATTTCTATTAACAGATAAAATTTCGTCTAGTTAAGGACAATAAAAATAATACTTACAACGATTATAAATCAAAATAGGTTTATTACACTCATAATTTTATCAAGTGTTAGTGGTCCAACTCAGATATACCAGCGTCAACGATTTGAGAGTTACCATTGGGTCTGAACATTTTGATAACTTACTTTACGTGTGTAGTACTTACTTTATGTATGATTTAAAATGTAATTGAAAAGTATATTTTGTAACCAAATAACTAATGTACGTCGATAACTCATAATAAATGTTTTAACGTTTTGATATAGCTTTTTTTTAAATTTATTTTAAAATATAAACATAGCTTATACTTAAAAGTTTATTTAATGTTATTATATTTTTAATGGCTGCGATATTATCCATAATGTAGGACCGACTTCTTTTAGGGTATTTATTATTTTCAACCTCTAAAGAAATTTTAGGAGTATGACAAACTTGACCTTATAATTTTAAATTACAAATTTCTTTGTTTTATTCATGCAATACATTTGCATGAAATATTGCAAGACAGAACAAATTTTTGTAGAACCTAAAGACTTGTCAAAAGTTATTATCAAAAAAAAACAACTCCCTAATGTCCCATTGTAATATCCTATAGGTAGTAACATCGTTCTACCTTTGCGATTATAATTATTTCAAATATCTCTGGACTCTAATGAACTCGTGAATAATGAAGCATTTAGATATGATAAATTAAAAAAACTAATAATTTGTATGACCGCAGTACTTAAGGTATGACTAATTAGAAATGTTTGTATTGTTATTGTCTGCATGTGTTTTTAAACTTCTTTATACGAATTGAAATTACTCTTACGTTTTTCGCATTGTATTTGTTTTCGTTAATAGTAACAGCATAAAAAAATTAAAAAAACTACTTTTCTTAGTTGATATTGGATGTCAAGTGTACAAACATTCACAAATAACTTAAAACAAAAACTTTAAGGGAGCTTTCAAGTTGCCCATAAACGTCCCATTACCTAGTTTATAATTTTTAGACAAGTTGAATTACCTATTTGTAAATTCTAATCAATTTATACAGTAATTGTATTATATTTTTGTAAGCTAAACTAAAAAGGGGGCTACATAAAATATCAGCGGGAAGAAAAAATAAGAAAAAAAAGTTTTTAAACTATACATAAATATTCATAATTTTTTTTCATTCATAGAAAGGGGGCAAGGGGATACTAGGGAACATTTTTATGAGTCTTCCTACGATCTTGAATATATATAAGTGTTAAACGGTAAAATAAAATTTCAAGGGCACCAGTGATCCGGTTGACGCGGTTTTTTCTATGTATATATATATACATACACACATATATACATAAATTACACACTACCTACTACCAGATCATTACTATGAATAGAAAGATTGTATTTACGTTTGTTACGTGGGTCTCTCGGTGCGGGAATTAATAGAAACGCGAATTGTTGTAAGGATATACACTATTAGAACTACTAGTACTCGAGGAAAGCTGCGCATATCTTTCAGTCTCGCAGGCCTGATCCTTTCCCTCTCGCGTCTCTAGCAAATCTCATCTTTACTCTCTCATTTCGCTCTCCCTTTGCTTTCGCTTCCCTTCTCAAAATCCCTACAATTTAGGCCCAGGCCAGCAGGTTATGCCATCGTACGTAACACATCCAAGGCCGTGATGCCGACGTTCTCAGCAGCGATTACCCTCTTGATCTATATGTTTGTGATAGGGTGGTATTTGTGTTATGTTATCTGTGTTGTATAGAGAGAAAAGAGGGTGATTTAAAGAGCTGTGTCCTTGTTTCTCCTACAAATTTATTTTCCATGTGTCTTATGTGTGTAAGCACATTGATTTATGTTTGCGCACCTCTCTCATGCAAAAAAAACTTTTTTAAAGTTCACTTATTTACTTCTGTTACATTAATGTTTATAGTACATTTTTCTTGCTGGTTTTCTTATACACAAGCGTTATACAATGGCTTATGAGAGCAAATTTTTTCGCATTTAGTAATAAGTAATTGCTATATACTAGTATATTTGTTGATTTTGTACTTTAATTCTTTTTTTTTTCTTTTTGTTTTGGTAAGATATGTCCAGAATCTAGGACTTACTACTTAACTTATTCCTAGTGATGTTAGCATTACATTTTGTTGCTAAGTTTTATTATGAATGTTACTATTTCTACAGTTGATCTCCTCGTCGTTTAAGGAATTTTTATTTCTTTTTTTTTGTTATTTTGTTTACTATAAACTACGTTTATTTTTATAGTACACGGTGCTTTGAGAGTATTTCGGTGGTAAGAATATACTTGCTGCTATGTTACAAAAAATCCGTAATTTTAATTACTTTATGCATATTTGTTTTACTGTGGCAATAATAATAATATTAGCAATTATGAGTGATAACTATTTTATGATTGTTGGCGAGGATGCGCTGGTCAAAGTCTTACTACGTCTGAATTAACTTGATAATAATATTAATATTATTATTATTATCAATACTATAATTTTTTATTATTATGATTGCAATAATTATTATTATAATTATTGTTATTATCATTATTATTATTATTATTATGATTATTATTATTATTATTATTATTATTATTATTATTATTACAATTATTATTACACTATTACTGTTACTATAACTTTAACTATAACTATTACTATTACTATCACTACTACTATTACTACCACTCCCGGGAGGAGTTTCGCTAGTTTCTCCATACCGGGCGCTTCCCCGGGTGGCGGATAGGGGAATCCTCTTAAAATATGAGGTGATGATGGGCAGCTAGGGTGGCTCTCTGTGGTGGTGGTCGGGGGCGTGGATTGGGAGGCATGTGCGGCGTTGGCGTGTGTATCTGCGGCGATGTGGATGGGGAACTAGTGCCCCATGACTCCATCGGTGTGAATGCATGGGCCGGCTCTGCTTGTGCTCCTTGTTCTTCGCTTTTTGCTGCTTCCGTGGGTGGCACTCCATTGCTTGATGCGGGCCAACAAAAACTAGCACCCGTCGTGTATAGAAGTAAGCGGCGGTTAAAACAACATTCTTCTCAGATACATGCATCACAAACTCTCACTAAACAATCACAGGGACACTTACGGATTGTTCTGGGTTGCGTGTGGCGGGTCCTTTTCCGGGCTTGCGTTGGAGGCCCGGCGGCGGGTGAAGCCGGATGATGAGGTCCAGGTAAGTCTGGGTAAACACATCTGATATGGCTGTACGCCTCATAAACAAAAAAGACGTGGTGGGCCGACTAATCTAGGCTTACTACCACTGAGGAGGCTATATGGCGGCACCTTATTGGGACTGCTAAATGTTCCATGGCTTTTTCTTACAGACAAAGAACGAAGAGGAAGCCTGTCGAGTATAGGCACTAACGACACCGAGGACAGCAACATGTCGGTATTTCGCCACCAGACCCAGGAAGAGCTTGCCTCTTTAGAAGAAAGTGTCACTAGGCTCGGAGTAAAGCGACAGCAAGTTGCTGCTAAAGTCCAATCAGCAACGAATGACATTATAGAGACGCTACAACTGATTAACGATAAGTACGGCAACACAGCAAACACTGTTAAAAATGGGCTCAAAGCGGCGCTTAAGCATCTTCAAGAGGCAGAGGTGCTAAGAAAAGGCTGTCTTACTGAAGAAGATTTGTATACCAACGCTTGGAAGTCGTCATTTGAATCCCTGCAGTGGAGGGAAAAAAGGCGAGATAGTTTCCGACGGCATGTGCAGAAACGAACCCTGAACACTGCCTTAAAGGAAATAGAACTAAGTAAAAGAAACAGGAGCCCATCGGACAGCCCTGAGAAACGCCAGCAAATCATGCCTCCAAAAAAAAAGAAAACAGGCAGTGGCAAACAAGAAGAAATTCTCCTGAACGAAAAAACAAGCCAGAAGAAAAAAGTGGATGTGACAACAACAGTAGTAGTGAAGATGGCCGAAGGGCAGACCTTTGCAAAGGTGCCAAGGACGATGAAGGCGAACTTTGATCCTGATAAGGCTAATGTGTCAGTCCAAAGTGTTGTCACTACAAGAAAAGGAGACATACTTATTAAGGCCAAAGGTGTGGAGAATGCTTCTGCATTCTCACAGCAAATCGAAAAGTCGGTAGCCGGACAGGGTACTGTCAAAATAAGCAACAGAAAAGTGACATTAGAGGTCCGAGACCTGGATGCCATTGTAGATCAAGATGAGGTCAAAGAGTCTTTCGCTAGGACTTTTAAACATCAGAGCCAGGAGCCAGAAGTAGCTCTCTTAAAGCCAAATGCTAGGGGACAGAGGCTGGCGTTGATAAAGGTGGACGAAGCAACTGCCAGACAAGTAGAAAAGGAAGGCAGGTTACGAGTTGGTTTTGTAAGCTGCCGAATTTGAAGAAGAATTGAAGTAACAAGATGTTACAAATGCCTGGGATATGGACACGTCTCAGGCAACTGTAAAAACGAAAACAGATCCCAGCTTTGGAGCTGTTTACATAGACATTGTTTGCTTAATATAATGTGAACGTTCATATTGAAAAGGGGGTTCCACTGTTCTACTAAACTCAATTTGAGTGAACAGACTGAACAGACACATACTGTGTTCTCTGTCAGTCAACAAAACCTGGTCGCAACTATTCAACTACCAATGTAGGTTATAGATAAAAAAAATTACTTTTCAGAGTTATTTTCTGTTGATGTTAAATAATGAGTACTAGGGAAGCTAATATAGATTTTGAATTGAGGTATAGCGATGGAACTCGCTACCTGTTCAGTGTTACTCATCAACAGCTTGATCGAGCCTTGAACGGTAATACGAAATCATAAACTTTACGAGTAATTTTAAAATGATAATTCACGGTTCTTTCTTTAATGAAAGTTTATATTAAAAGAATTATAGATAAAATATATTATGGACATTTACTTGAGCAAGCTAAAAGCTTGTACGCTAAGGACGTAGATCTAGATGATCAGGACGAAGAGGAGTCTGAAAACTCATGTACACAGGATTCTGATAACGATAATAATGACTATAGATTTGATAGTTTTGAACAAAAAGACCCTTACAATGATTCTGATATCGAAAACTATATTAAAAAATCATGCTCAAGTCAAGGGTTGAGCTCATCGAGTACTCCAAGCAGCAGTGTTACTCCGTCAAAGCCGCTGAAAGAGTCAAATGTTCTTTCAAGGCAGTTAAATGCAAACAAGTCAAGGAAGACGACAAGCTGTATGGATAAAAATCGTGAATGCATTGAAGCAGGTAAAGTGTAGTAAATATAACTTGCAATTACATATGATTAGTTACTATATGTGTATAATTTTTGTTTTAGATGGTTTCATATGGAGTAAACCTATGATCCTACTACTTATTAATACAGTAAAAGGCCAAAGTGAAGAACTGTCTTAATCAAAATATAAAAGTGCACGTATATGGTCAACTGTTGCTACTGATATGCAGAGTTTTGATTATGCCGTCACAGAATCTCAATGCAGAGAAAAGTTCAATCAATTGAAAGAACAGTACAAGCGTGTAAAAGATCATAATAACAGCACTGGCAATGATAAGAAAAACTTTGAATACTACAAAGTACTAATTTTTTTTTGTAACATTTTGTATATTTTATTATACGTTGTTTCTCGACAATATTGATATTTTCTTTATTTTTCTAGGAAATGGATGAAATTTGTTGCAAAGATGTGTGGGTTTCTCCAAAGTCCACCATCTCTTCGGAAGTTCTTTATGATGATAAAGAAGTTCTCGAACAAACATTTAGTAAACCAAGAAAGATACGTAAGCGTTCTAGAAACACGAATGAAATTTTAGACGATATTTTGGAAGAAAAAAGATTAGCTCGCGAAGAGAGAGCTGAGCAGGCAAATGAAAAGTTATCTATTAGTAAAAGTGTTGAAAAATTACTTACAATAATAATTGAAAAATCTTAAGGTATTGTCTTTCTCAATTTAACAAAAGTTTTTCAAGTGTTGGTTGGATAACAAAACTATTAGTATTTAACACCAGTTTTGATTTATTTAAAAATCCTGATTATAAGTTGTTCCTCTTAGAGCCATGTACATTACGTACAATAGCGTCCAAAGAAGATTGTGATTGTATGAGAAATTTTGTGGATCACAAAAGGAAACAAAATTTTCTCAATTAGTCTATAAAGATTGACGTGTGCAAGTTATTTTGTTACATAATAAATTATTATGAAATAAAGGATCTCGGTAAATGACATAATAAAATTTTATCTCAAATATAAAGATCAAAGCGCAAAGTGCATAATAATATGTAATTTAATGCAGTAAAAATAAAGTAATCCATATTTAAAAATTGTTTATTTACAATTCTACCAAATACATTACTTTTTAAGAGAATTCAATGTTCATCATTTACAATCATTAGATGTTATGTAAGTGAGATAAAATATGGTACTTCTTATTTCTAATTTTAAAGAAAATACATAAATTTACTATAATTGGTGTTGTAATTGATTAACTATTTGTAATCGCTTTTGCATTTCAGCTCGCTTTGACGCTGCACTAACGTTGTTGTTTTGCCTTATATGAACATTATTTCGTCTTCTGAATTGTACATGATCCACATCTTTTCTTAAAATACATATGTTATGCAGCACACAACAAGACATAACAAAATACGGTATCAAGTCAACACTGATCATTGGAAGTTTTAACAGTAATTTTCTCTATTTATTTTTTAATAGCCCAATAGAACGTTTAACTATCACTCTAGTGGATGATAAGACTTTGTTGTAATGACGTTGGGCATGTGTTAGGTGTCCATTGTTTTTATAGGGGACCGGGAGGTGTTTTTGTATAGGATAGGCACTGTCACTTAACAAATGAGAGATATTTGGGAAGAAGTCATCATCGTTACATATCTCTTGCACCCCAGACAATCTTAACACACGGGCATCATGAACTGAACCTACTTGTCCAGCGTACACATGGATAAATTTCAATGTGTGGTCAGAAATGACCTGAACCTGGATAGAAGCATTGTTTTTTCTATTAATGTAGTGACGCCCATCTGCATACAAGGGTATATTGATGTGTGTTCCATCGATGATTCCAACAACTCCTGGAAATCCATGCAATTTTTGGAATGCATCAACATTATCAACGGGATTATCGGGCCGATGTATGAATTTCTGCCTGATTAAACACAAGGCGTACACCACCCGTCTGACAGACTTTACTACACCACCAATGCTAATATTAAATCGATTGGCGAGTTCTCTAGAAAATAATAAAATTTTTGTAATCATAAAGTAAAATAGTAAATTTTAATAAGAATAAATAAAAAGTATTACCTGTAAGAGTTGCAATTAGCAAAAAACCATGAAGCAATTAATAATTGAAAAGTGGCACTTAGTCTCTGTCTGCCACTCCTACGTTGGCTCTTGATATGGTTAGATATTTGGCTCAATACGAAATCAAACGTTTCACGAAACATTCTGAAGTTTTTTTTGAATTCTAGATTAGATAGATTCACGACCCACAAATTACAAATATCATGTCTAAGCCGTGGATTCAGTGCTCTTTTTTTACATAATAAATTTAAAAGTAAGTAATCTTCCTCATCTTCGCTATCACTTTCACTTTGATACAAGTCTTGTAAGGTTAATAATGATATTCCTATGATCTGCTTTTCATTACAATCCATTCTACAGAATAACTAAATTAAAATCAATCACCAATTTATTTGTTATTTATAACCTACAATAGTTGCGACCATAGGCTTTGTTGCCTGATGGAAAAAGAGGTATAGGTCTATTCAGTCTGTTCACTCAATTTGAGTTTAGCGGAACAGTGGAACCCCCTTTTCAATATGAACGTTCACATTGAATTAAGCAAAAAATGTCTATGTGAACAGCTCCTTTGCTTCCGGTGTGGAAGCTCAAACCACCGGAAGAAAGAGTGTCCAGGCCCAGCACGGTGCTTCCTTTGCCCAACAACGGACAACAAGCACGAAGCAGGCAGCGGGAGCTGCCCTTTATTTAGAAGACCCTAAAAGAGGCCAGGGATAAGGCACAAGCAGGATCAAAATAAGGCAAAAAGGCCTTGAGTTGAAAGACAGGCTTATGTGGACCCACGCTGTGCTGGGTACTTTTTATCTATCAGCAAGGGAAAGCATTAAGCTTATAGTGGTGCTGGCTAAGTAGGCGGCCTACTATGAAGCGCTAGACAAGGTGCTGGTCCTCAGGGACCCCGAGTCCTTTTCAGGACTTGAGAGCATCAGCACTTCTAGCAAATGGTGGCGAGTTAGCTCGTTAATGCTGTGAGACGCGATGGTCTCCCTGGTGGCTCCACCCTGAAGTAATGCTAACGCGGTTCCGGGGTGGATCAAAAGCCACGCGGCATGAAGGGGGGGTTTTAGTGGGTATGGGTGGTCTAATAAAAAAAATCCACCGAGTCCCACACTACCGCTGTCCCTGCGGTGTGCCTCAATGCATTTCCCCTCCCTCCACAAAAAAAAAAAAAAAAAAAAAAAAAAAAACTATTACTACCACTATTTCAATTACTATTACAGTGACGATTACTATTACCATTTTTTTTTTTTTTTTTTTTTCATTCGAGGTTGTCCAGAAGCTTGATGCACGATAGAAGGGGGTACGAAACACTTTCCTATGTGGGACTCGCTGTAAGCCGATACATGCATGTTTTTCGCTATGGTGTTATTTGCAATAATGATTAAATATCCACTAAACTGGCAAGACCTGGGACACCCAGCTCGGAATCCACTTTCGCAATGATACTTCGAGCCTGGGCCACGGAGTGTTAAAGATTGACGTGGCCTTTTATCGGAGTGCCGTTACCGTCGTGATGTTGATTTCTCTTAATTTTGTCTGGTCACCTGCTGTTTAGCGGAAACATCGATTTTTGGGGCTTCCCCTTGCTGATGCATTAAGTAAGCCAGGGCAGCTTGGGTCTACAATAGTTATTGGTTATCTAGCTTTTATCCTCTGAAACTTTATCTACGTCTAGTAGCACCATACTTTTGGCCTCTTCTAGTGCCTTTTAAAATGCTCAGTGGATTATCATCGGCTTGTTCTATGAGGGTTTCCGTCTTCTTTCTAGTCCCTTCATGGCCATCCTTAAACTTATTCAGAAGGTTTAACACCACTTTCATACCTTTTTTTACCGGCGTTGCTGTTTTTGTGAACGTCGTTGTTGCTGCTTCCACCATATCTTTGATTATTTTCTCGAGTCCTGTGAATATAGTATCCTCTTTTGTCTGCTCCATAGTAAGTTATGATTTTAAGTTCCTACTATATTCCAGATCCATCTTGGTGTTATTGCTGAAAAAGCTGGCAGCACTGACATCACTCCACTTTCAGTACTGAGCAGCCTGTCTCGTCCATGGCTGAGCAGGAATATGAAGCATTTTCGTAAGTGTTTTTTATCAGAGGTTGTCTCCTCGCTTTCGTTCTAGACATCTTTTTGGCCTCCCCCAGAATCTGTGAGGCCAACACCAGTCACTCAGGCTTTTACGAGGTTGGAACTGGCAGCGGATTCCCTCGAAGAGGTTACCGCCTAGGGTACTAAGTTTTCATTCCCGTCACCCATTGTAGGTTTATTTGGGAACCTACCCTAGATTTTTTTACGAGGTAATCTTCTCAGCGTTTTGGTCCACGGAGACTATATTATTACGTTCCACTCACCCATGGGTACAAGCTCCGACTGCCGCAGCGCCTCGGAATCATACACCCACGGAAAGCCGGCCTCCATCCGCGACCCGGAGAGCACGCACCTATAGGCTGATTGCTTTAGCCCGGGAATTATTACTATTATTATTATAGTTATTATATTAATTGTTATTATTATTATTATTTTTATTTTTATAATAAATATTATCATTATTACTATTATTATTAGTACTAACATTATTATTACAATAATAATTGTCATTATTATTATTACTGTTATTATTATTATTATTATTTTTTTTTTTTTTTTTTTTTTTTGATGGAGCGGGGAGAAAAAAATCTTCATAGACACCCTAGCTAACTCGGTGGTAGTGTCATATTTAACCGGTGTGCCTACCAACTAAAAATTAACCTCTCTGCATAGAACAGGTCCATGAGGACCACTTCTCTAGAAGACAAAAGGGCATAAGAGGAGAAAGAATAAGGAAAAAACGGAAAATTTCGGAGGCTAGCTCGCTCTTAAAGGGATGAGAGAAGGGGCTCTAACACATCTGGGCGAAGCTCGAATCTTGGCTTGCGCCGGAATAGAGTTAGAGAAGCTTAAATTTGGTGTTATTGTGTGTGTGTGTGTGTGTGTATATGTCGAGATGTGTGAGTCCGCTGGGTATTGTGTATTTGGAAGCGTACTTGTGATTAATGTAAGTGTTGTATCGGGTTGAATATACCGTAAAGGATACGGCGGATAGAAAGGTGCTCCAGAAGGGAGCGTACGGATTAAAGTCGCGTTTATTTCGGCGAGATTATGGAGATGCATCCGATGAAAGCAAGGGGAATTGGAGACCTAGAGTATTTTAGGGGTCCTCAGAGTTCTATGCTAGAGTACATGGACGTCGTATAAGGTCGGACACCCGGGTTGGAGGTTCGCGAGTGCGGCAATGTTGGGGTTTAGGTGATCCGTAATGAAGGTCCGCATTTTTGATGCAAGAACAGGGGCTGCTTGAATTGGAGGGACGATGTTTAACTCCTTGATAATCTGGGCATTCTTGATGTACCACGTAATATCCACGACCAACCTCAGTATCTTCATGAAAGGGCCTTGGATGCCCTTTAGTCGGTTTCCTTTTGCAGCGCCCCACGTTGGTATCGCGTAGGTGCTGATGCTCTTGATGATGGCATTGAAGGTGCGCAGCTTGGTCTTTTGGGAGACTGCTTTGTTGTTAAAGAAGGGCTTTAGTTGCACGAAGGCTCCGTATGCCTTGTCGCGAGTGCTGCTAATGTACCGAACGTACGTGAGTCAACGGTCTAGCGTGACGCCAAGGTACTTGGCGGAGTAGCTCTAGTCGATTTCTACTCCGTTGATCTTCATCTTTTGTAGTTTCTTCCTTGGATTTTTCCAAGAGACGAGCATGGCTATAGTCTTTTCTTCATTTACGACCAGTTTCCAAAGACTATACCAGTTATGGAGAGTCATGATATGCTCGTTTAGAAAGGTGGTGCACTGAGAGTGTTGTTTTGAGGTGCAGTTGACCGCGACGTCGTCTGCATATACGTACGTGTTGATGTTTTCGCGCTGGGGTAGGTCATGCCAAAATATATTGAAACGGGTGGGTGAGAGTTTAGAGTCTTGGGGGACTCTGGAGGTAATTGGGCGGGGGTTAGAGAGGGAGTCGCCTACTTCAACGCGGATGAATCTGTCCAATAGGTAGGATTGGACGGTACCAATGAGATAGTGCGGAAAACCCAACTAAATAAGCTTGTACAGGAGGCCCTCGTGCCAAACTCTGTCAAAGGCCTGCTGTATATCTAGGAAAGCTGTCGCGGTGAAGTTTTTGTGGATGAGTCTATTGGAGAGGTCTTTTGTGACTCTCAGAAGCTGGTGTATGGTCGAATGTCTGGCTCTAAAACCAGACTAAACGTCTGGAAGGATGTTGTTTTCCGTGGCGTGCTTGTTCAAGGTGAGGATGACGCTTTCGGTGATTTTACTATGCAAGGAGAGTAAACTAATGGGTCTGTGGCTCTAGGGGTTGCTAAGGGGTTTTCCAGGTTTCGGGAGGCAGGTGGCCGTAGCCACCTTCCACGCAATTGGGAAATAACGAAGGCGCATTACGTCGTTGGTAATGTTGCAAATCGCCGTGATGAATTTTTGAGAGAGGATTTTCAGGACACTATTGGAAATACCGTCTCTGCCAGGGGCTTTCCGAGTTTTTAAGGAGCGAATGATGCCTCTTATTTCGAAGGGTGTGCAGTGTTAAAAATCTGGACTGTCAAGGACCTGTTGCTGCAATGTGTGGTTGATTCTCGTGTGATTCTGCGCTAATTCTTCAGCGCTAAGGTTGGGGGAGTATTGATTTTGCAGCGAATCTGCGAAGATCTCTGCTTCGTCCAAGTCTAGCGAGTAGAGTTTATTCCCTTGTTGAAGGAGGGGGAGGGAAGGCCGTTTGTTACGGAGTTTTTTGACGACCTTCCAAGCATTTCTTGGGTGGGACTCTGCTTCGGTTATAAATTTGTTAAATTCCTTGTTTTGGAATTCGAAGACTTGAAATTTGACTTCGAGAGAGTTAAGGTATATTTTTAGTTCAGGGTTTCTCCACTTTTGCCAGAGTTTGTGAACCCTTTTTTTCTCTTTGATGAGACACATAAGATCGTGGAGGAGCTATGGTATGTGTTGCGGAGTTATGGATGCACTTTTTTTTCGGGGTTGGCTTTATCGCTTGGGATTTCGCAGAGGTGTCGGACGCTATTTTCCGTAGTGGGGAGAATTGTTGAACTTCCAAAGTGGAAGGGTTAAGAAGGTTTAGGGGGTTACGACTTTTAGGTGATGGTTCAAGAAGGCTCAGGCTTTTTGAGGGCAGAATTTGCGCGGTAAGGGAGGACTTTGCATACAGTGCTGCAATAGTCGTGTCTTCCTTCTCGTTGGAGCGTTACAGTGCATCAAGTTGCTGGGTAGAATTTTCCAGCTCAATTGAGTACTCAGTCACTATTTTTCCAGATAGTTGATCCGTTGTTTTTGGCTGGCGAGTTCCCTGGCGATTTCGGGCGGTATTGTTGCTGAGAGCGGGCTGCGTTCCCACTGGGACTTATGTCAGGTGACGCGGGGGTCTCGGCTGTTTAACTCGAGAGATTTCTGGTCTATTGGCGGGCTGTCTGTCATCGAGGGGAACTGTGTACTATTGTCACCTGCACTAGCACTATCATTTGCACTATTAAGCGCGAGCATCTCGGAAGATGAGGAGTCCGTTTCTTCCAACAGCGCATCGAAAGAATTAGTCATAATGACATTGAATTGTGGATTATCCACAGTGTTGATTGTTTGGCTGCGCCCTAGAGAAGGGCCAGCTATTCGAGTGTAAGATTTAGCAGAAACACAGACGCGCGGCGCGATTAAGTCACGGTTACGGAAAGAGAAATAGAGGTAGCCCTAAAAAGGGCCGTGTAGAGAGAACTCAAGTCTGAGTAAAAGCGATGCATAACAGGCGTGCGCAGAAAACGTGTTCGGTACGAGCGCTCGAGCAAGACTGGATACTATTATTGCTATTGCTGTTGCTGTTGTTGCTGCTGCTTCATCTGCTGTTGTTGTTGCTGTTATTGTTGTCGTTGCTGTTGTTATTACTGCTATTATTATTAATATTTTTCGGCCTTCTAACCTTATAATAGCACTTTCGCCGCTTGATTTTGGATTCCTAGGCGAAGAAATAGTATACGAAACTCGTTCAAAAAGACTTCTTTACGAACCTCGTTACGGCTCTCGCCTTCAGCTCGTGCCGTCAACCTCTCGGTTCGTAAATCAAAGCCTTAGCAAACTCGTACGTAATATACTATTACTATAGATATCTACGTCTACTATTAGTGGAATTTATTATTGTTGATATCTTTTTTCTTTTTTTTAATTGGTGTTCTTTGACCTGTTACCTGAAATCTTTCTATAACTAGCCAGTAGTGGGACCAATGGGAAAGGGCACTTTGATGCGAACGATGTAATAAAGAAAGAGAAGGCGTGAAGGGTAAATGTACTGAATCTTTGCACCTAACGTAACAGGATAAAAATGACCTGTCGATTGCTTATTGTGTTAACAAATTTAAATTGAGTAATTATATTTTTCACTCCTTTTACACTTATTTTTGATTTTTTTGTGCTAAATTCTTATTCTCTATGGTCAATTTTTCTTGTGTAAAAAATGCCTATACTACTTTTGTTTTTTTTAATATAACACCGTTGCTTCCTTTTTTTTCTTTACTTGTATAAGTATAAGGGATGTGTTGGTTGCATACGCAATTTAATCATATACGAAATATTTTTTCTTTTCACCTGATGTTAACTAAAATGCTTCTACAGCTATAATAAATATTTGTTTTTTTTTTTTATTTGGGACTGTGTATACTCTTAGAAGAAAAATTTATAGGCAATTCGTTAGTATTTTTAGATGGAAATTTGTTGGTTCTTTTTTTCTGTATGACACGCAGATATGTGGCTTTTTTCCACTAAACACACACTTCTGTCAAACTGTGCTAGGATTTTTGAGCTCCCTGTACGTAGTCGTTCATCGAGCTATGTTTTTCTTTTTTACACTGGTTTGTATGTTTTCTACTATGGTACTGCTGGCAATAACTGATTATACCGTGAGGTGTTTCAGTAGTAGGATTGCTCAATTATTCTGATAACGTATGTCTATAACTGTAGTAAATTTTTAGAAATCATACCATCGCTGTATCTGCTTAGGATATTTTGACTTTGTTTATGAGACTGATGACTCATATCTTGATGACTTGAGAAGGGTTTATTCATACAAATACGTATGCATGTGTGAATACATAACTGTATAATTTAGTATTTTTCTTCCCTTAATTTTATTCTAGTCTCATTGTATGAACAAATTTTTAGAATTTTCAGTAGTTATAATTCTCCTTTGATCACTGTTAAATCTAAATCTTATGGTCAATCATGCAGTCATAGACTTCTGTGTGATTCCATGGTAGGAGATTCTTCCAGTTACAAGATCGTCTATTTCTTTTTGCTGCTGATTGTGTTAATAAAAATTACAAATAGCACTACATTTTTCATAATTTAAATCAAAATAACTAAAAAACATAATTTTTTCTCATATATTTACCTGTCTCACACCCTTTAAAATCTACTAATTACACAAATCTGAAATGGACTACATATGCCTGCAAGTATATTTGTAAATGTTATTATTGTTAATTCTTTTTCTTGTACTGTTGATAACATTAGTATTCTTGTTATTTTTTCTATATATTTTTTTTGTTCTCATGGAAACACCATACTTTTTTTTCTATATTTCCGAGTGCAATCATATAATTTTTTTATTATAAAAAATGCCCTTTACTGCTTCCAATAATTAACTCTTGAGGGTTGCAAAATGTAACTAATCATTGATACAATGATCTGTTTTTCCAAACGTTAGGTGTACAGGTATTTGCCATATAAAAAAATTTTTGACTCAAGTATTCTTCTCTTCCGTCTTTTTTCTTTTTAAATTTAATGGGAGATAATAAGAATAATATAGTAATACATTTTAGGCTTTGTGGGTCAAGAAAGAAAATTTTGTTTACGTCATATTATAGGATATTTTTTTTTTGTTACATTTTTCGTTAGACCATTCCATGCGCAAATCGCATTTGCATTATTATTTGGTTTGTTTTAACTACGTACGTATGTTATTGTTATATTCCTTCACCTTCATCAGTGTGCATATTTTTTTTCACGGTGTGTCTGAAGGCCACAAGAAAAAAAAATTTTTTTTACGTATTTGATTGAAATTGTTTCTTCAACAAGGAAGGGGGGGGTGTTAATTGCCTGAATGTCTATAGGTTACACAGTTGTTAGTTTTTTTATACTTCCTATTTATATAATTTGTTATTCTCTCACGGCTCACCTGAGGGCCACGAAAAAAGAAAAAGGGGGTGTATCAACGGCTCAGTAAAAGACAGGGCCAACTTAGATACTTGGTGGAAAAGGAGCCAACTCAGATTTGGGTTGAAGAAGTAGCCAACTCGGGAGTAATTTTTTCCATCGAGTTTTGTCGTGGCAGCACTGGCATTCACAATATAAGTATACCTATCTAAAGGAACAGAGATTTTTCATTATTCAATATTTTAGAAAAATACTATATGTTGTAATACAGCAAACTATTTTTATTTGATTCTATGCTCTGTTAGTTTGCTACGATTAAAAGTAATTCTATGATCAGACTAAGAACGTTATTTATTTTAAATGTTCTTTAATAATTTTTATATATTTTTTTATTTTCAAATGTCATGTTAAATATAAAAAAAATTATGTAATTTATATAAATGATTTATATAATAATATAATTTATATTTGTTTGTGAGCTGTAGCATAAACAGTTATTGCAATCTTTAAATTTTCTCTCCTTTTAATACACTAAATCTATGTCAGTGCAGCGTGCTACTTTATAATATTCTCATAAAACTATGATATTCGTGTGGGATGACATTACTGTGGCACATATCTCTGATTTTTTTTTTTTTTTTTTTTTTTTTTTTTTTTCATTGTTTAGTTGGATTTTTGTGTTATATGCTTTGTTTAGTGTATGATTTACAAATTTGTATGAATTTAGAGGTGTGATTTTTTTTTTCTGTTCTTATGTTTGCCTCTCAAACCTGATTTAACAATACCATGGTCATCCTTTATTTTATTTTCAAAATTGTTTTAATCATATTGTGCGAAATATGGAAAACAAAAATAAAAAATGTGAGGGTTTTAAGATCGCTGCTAAATAAATAATTTATGTCGTTGTAATAAATCACACTACACTTATTAAAATGTGTGCTCTAAAATCTAAATCATTTCCAAGAATGTTTTACATAGTAGATTGTATTACAAAGTAGAATATTGCTATCACTGTAGCACAGTACAGGAACTAATATTGGCTGTAAACCAAACAAGCCTTACAAGTCATTCTTGGTTCGAAACGATAGAGTTCACTCGAGTTTTGTGGTATTTTTCGTGTATGTTGTTTTTAAAATTGTTAGGAAGTAGTATGTTATGATGTTGTTAACATGTGAGGGAATGCACTAATTTTTTTGATTTTTCTGCAACTGTAAGATAAAAATCGATAGTATAGTGTTCGTGAATTTACCAAAAATGTTTAGTAATACTCGAGAAAAACCTGTGCTTAGTATAATAATCGCAATCAATTTTTAAAATGGTGGGTAACGGTAATTATAAATAGTAACGCAGTAAGTGGTATACTAAGTTTTAAAAATTTTTAACAGTTTTTGTTGTTTTTAACGGTTGTTCAAATGCTTTTGAAGATAACTGCTATTTGTCACACAATTCACCAATAGCAGTTTTGCAAGAGAATCTAAATTCAGAAAAAGAAATTGTTACGGACAATGTTAATGGTAAACTTTGAACCAATATTTTACGATGAGTATTATTAACGATATTCAAGTGGTTAATAATGTATGTTTGAACATTGAATAATAATTATTTACAAAACACTTTTTTAAATATTTATAGATCAATCATCATTAACCGTTGATAACCGGAGATTGAAGAACCCTTTCAACTCAACTGTAATACGCCAATGTTATTCTGAAGCTATTGGATTTCATGGTATTACTGATTTAAGCTTTACATCTCCATATTTGTTAGAATCGATATTGAATTTCAATGATGTATTTTTAACACCAAAACTATTTTTTAATATCAATTACTCATTTATACATACTGAGAATAACTCTATTTTGAACACAGTATAATTTTCTGACTCAATCTCTTCTCAGTCAATAATTTTTGATTCCGTAAAAGATCAGGGCTAAATATTTTTCCAGAAAACTTTGATTCCAGGTAAACTTTGTAACTTCTATTGTTTTAAGTACAGTGCTCGAAAATGAACGAAATTTTTTTTTAATTCTAGATGATTCTGTGCTCCCACCAAAAAATTATTGATTTCTCCTTGAAGTATCAAACTTTCGAGAAAGTTGCAGGCCGCATTGACACAGAGTTAGTAAATTAAAAGTAGAGGGAAATGAAGGATTGGCATAACTGTTTATGCTACAGTTCACAAAAAAATCATTCTTATAGTTTACAGAAGTTATTTTTCATTTAAGACAACATTTAAAAATAAAAAAATTTTAAAAATTTTTTTAGAGAACACTTAAAATGAATTACGTCCGCAGTCTGATCATAAAATTACGTTTGATTACTAAACCATCGATTTTTATCTTACAGTCGCAGAAAAAGTCGAGTGCATCCCCTCACATGTTAACAACATCATAACATACTAATTCCTAACAATTTCAAGAACAACATACACAGAAAATACCACAAAACTCGAGTGAACTCTATCGTTTCGAACCAAGAATGACTCGTAAGGCTTTTTGGTTTACAGCCAATATTAGTTCCTGTACTGTGCTACAATGATAGCAACATTCTACTTTGTAATACAATCTACTATGTAAAACATTTTTGAAAATGATTTAGATTTTAGAGCACACATTTTAATAAGTGTAGTGTGATTTATTACAACGACATAAATTATTTATTTAGCAGCGATCTTAAAACCCTCACATTTTTTTACGGTGTTTGTTGAACGTGCCATTCTGCTCCAAATTGTTTCCATGATGTCTTGAGGTTTAGTGCATAAGCACACGATCAGTAAGAGCTAATTTAGGAGTGAGAATAAAAACTCCAAAGTCAGGTATTAGTTTTAGCAACGTTTCGTTGGTCTTAACGCCAACCTCATTAGGCTCACTTTATCAATAGAAAAAACACAACAAATTTCATAAATTACATTGCAGGGCCAATGTTTACAAATATCTACATTAATGCAAAATCTTACTAAAATATAAAGCAGAAGCGCTAAAACCGTTGTAATCGCTAACCGCGAAAACTACTGAACCGATTTTGTTGAAATTTTGCACACTGATTCATGATACTTCCTAGATGATTTTAGTATAGTTTCTTTCTTAAAAAATTTAATAACAATAGCAATAAATGAGCTTAAAGTTTTGCGAAAATATTCCTGCTTTTCACTTTAGTTCAGTAAAATCCGCTAGGTGGCGTCGACATAAAATCGAAGCTACCTGCAACATAATTAAATAAGTGTGGTTATAATAGGCTGGAGCGTCTACACAGTGTTGTAGTCTAGCTTCGGCAACTCAACGAGCTGTATTGAGAATGCTGATAATAGTCTTGCAGCTGGATATCCCGGTTACGGACAACACTCTTCTCTAAGGGGAAAGGGACCTGGGTGCCCATTCACTCTGAATCTCGACGAGTGCGATAAAAAAAAATAAAATTAATTCCAACCGATGCCGTCTCTGCCACAATACCAGGAGACATATCTAGCCAGGGCGCAATCTGCTCCAACTCATCAGAGTTGTGAGGGAGTTCCACCATCCCACCTGGTGCAGTTAGAGAATTTTTGGCTACAAATGTAAGCAAGGGAAGAAAACAGCTCTGAGCTCTAAGGGGCATGGGCAGCCACAACGGCTACCTTCTTGGTCGTCGCGTTCCCAATGCGCTTACCCACATGTTCCCGTCTAACGATGAGCGATTGGTTATCCGGGGAACGACCCGAGACGAGATATTCTTTGGTCAGCAGCGTACCTCCCTCTATCACAGTCTCCGTATATCGAGACTCCCAGGGTAAGAATCAAGCAACTGTAGCCAGCTCTTCATCATCAGGAATAAGAATAGCCTGGAAGTTTCACCACTGGCGCTTTTTAGGGCCATTATAAGTATTTACGTTTCCTACTTAACCATCAATTTCATCGGTTCTTTTTAGCATCCACCTAAGTGTAAACGACCTTGCCAACAAATACATTTTTATTACCATTTCCGGAAGCGATTCGTCGACTAAAAGACTATATTAACTAAAGACGGGCACTATTAAACCAAGTCAGCCATTCACTAGCAGACGTCACCTGCGGAGTTAATCTTCGCAAGGCTGGAAAACCCGGTGACCGACGACCCTATATTACCCTCTCGACTCTAAGAATTCAACCAGGAATCACTGATCCTCTCCAAGGTCTGCGTTGGGCAAACCTATAACAGCTCTGTAGGAAAAAAAACTTGAGCCAACGGGACAGCCTCCACTGGACAAGTATCACTCACCAATCTCCCCATCTAAGATCACCAAAATAACTGAATCTGCAAATAAAAAAGGTGCTTTAGACACCAACGTCTTCGACGTTATACCGGGAGATGTTGGGAAAGAGCGCTACAACTAGCCCCAAAGCTTCGGACTTTGTAATTTTTCTCCCAATCAGTCTGTATCTTTAACAGCAAGCTAGAAAAGATCACCCTGAGGTATCCAGGTCACAATTGCTGTTGACTGCAGTCAAGAAAGAGTTAACTTAAAAAGCTCACCGGTCTTTTTTAGGGCCATCGGACGTCGAACTACCTAGCCATTAAATATATAAGAACTTAACAAAGTTGACAGAAAACAGCTTTTAGGGGTCACAAAAATTTTAAGCATGCCAAAAATCGCAAGAGGGTAAATTGGAAGAAAAACTTCAAGTGTATCTAATAAATACAATTTTACTTAGGCGTCAAGAAACTGACGCAGAAAATTTATCGAGATTGAAACAGCAGCGTCAAAATCGACAAATAAAGAATCCATTACGTGAGAGATCAGCTTTTCATTGTACCCTCACAGCAATCTCTGCAATCTTTAAAGATCCTACTTCAGATTTTTTAATGAGTAGAAAATGTATTTGTGTTTTTGTGGCAATAAAAATGTAGGGTTTAAGGTCCAGGACTCTGTTGTTCTGGTAATAAAGTTGTGAGATATGAGAAAAAAAATTTTTTTTATTATAAATTTTTTGGGGGTTTAAAATCTTAACAGCTTTAAAAAATAGCCGTTTTCGTGAATTACACGGGAGAAACTGTAAATCAACGGCTTCTTATGGCCACCGATTATTTTATGGCATAAAGAACGCACGGTACTTTTCAGCATAATTATTTTTTTGAATTTTTACACCTCATTATATAACCAAATAAACTATATGGATTCCAAAAAAATATGTTTTTAATAAGAAGATTTTTGTTCTTAGATGTATCAGGAATATGTGTAAAATTTCTAACTGAAAATGTTTCACATTACATGTCAACACACTACGGTGTTTTATTTAGTAAGTCTCGGGCGAAGCCGAGACGGGGGGCTGCTAGTTAATTATAAGTAAGTAGTCACGAATAAAATAGTAATATAAACAATTTTAAAATTGAACAATTACTCACGTCTATATCGTTAAGACGATCGTTACAGACTGTTGGGCGCCTCAAACGAATAACGTAAGTTTCAAACATGTATGTATTTACGCGTATACATATAAACAGTAAATGTACGCTTCTAACGAATATAGATAACAGCAGTACATAACTACATTGTATTATTTAGAAAGATTACTTATAAGATCTTTATATATGTTATTGAGAAGTAAGGTATCTTCTTTCTTATTAATTGTGTGTGTAGTAAAGTGTATGCATTGCATTTCAGATATTAATTTTTTTTGTCTATTAGGTTCACGGTCTAGAATCTTTGTTTGAGAAAAATTAAAATTATGGTTGAATTTTTTCATGTGTGAAGCGACAACAAGTTCATCTTTCTTGGTACTTTTATGTTCATTCAGGCGTTTTTTCAATGCTCTCTTTGTTTCACCTACATATGATGCAGAGCAAGAATTACATGCAAAATGATACACAACATTGGTTTGATCGAGCTTATCAATCTTGTCTTTTCCAAGAATGATAACACTGTCCCATTTATTTTGAATAATAGGGTAAATTTGTATATTTAATTTTTTCAAAATTTTTGAACAAAATTTAAAGAATAATGGGTTATATGGAATAGAAATTTTTATTTTATCACGTAGATTGTCATTTAGTAGGTTGTTATTATCATTATTAGTATTTTTATTTGGTGAAGTCTTTTCTTGATATATTTTTGTATGAAAAGTTCAGTATAATTATTATCACGTAAAATTCTACAGTTCACAAAAAAATCATTTGTATAAATTACTTTTTTTTTTTTTATATAACATGACATTTGAAAATAAAAAAATTTTTTAAAATTTTTTAAAGAACATTTAAAATAAACAACGTCAACAGTCTGATCATAGAATTACGTTTGATCGTAGCAAACTAACAGAGCATAGAATTAAATAAAATTTGTTTTCTGTATTACAACATATGGTATTTTTCTAAAATATTAATTATTAAAGAATCTCTGTTCCTTTAGATAGGTATACTTATATCATGAATGCCAGTGCTGCCACGACAAAACTAGATGAAAAAAAATTACTCCCGAGTTGGCTGCTTTTTTTAACCCAAATCTGAGTGGACCGCTTTTTTAATCCAAATTTCGAGTTGGCTCCGTTTTCACCAAGTATTTAAGTTGGCTCTGTCGTTTACCGAGCCGTCGATGTATACACATATATAGTGTTTATTTTGTAATACTAATTTTTTTTTTTTTTTTCGCTTTCTACTGGGTGGGGGGATTTTAGTATGCGAACTTTTTTGATTTTATCCATAAGTGCTACGCGTATTTCGCTGCCTCTTTTTAATTTCACAGTGTGATTTCTGTAGTTTATGCCCATTATTTGATATGGCCCTTCAAAACAATCGTTATACATTCCTTTGGGCAGCTCTTTTAAGTATATAAACCATCTTTCCTTCCATGAAGAACTTCATACTCAGTTTTCTGTCGTAATTTTATTATGACCAGTATTTATTTTGTGTCTGTCATTGCAGCTAGTGTTCATGATTGAGTGAGAGACTGTGATATCTGTTCAAATAGGTCAGTGTACGTTTGGCCACTTTCCGGTGGCTTAAGACTTACTGGGAGTTCTGCTCGCCGTTCGAATACGAGTTCATATAGCGTGAAATTTGTTGATCCTTGTTAAGCTGTATTGTAGGCTAGCATGCATAGTGAAAGCCGCTCGTCCCATCTTTTTTTTTGGATATTTTTTTTCTCATATTCAATTTCCCATAAATTACTTTATTTGTATTCACAGTAAATAGCTGCATTTTATAATTATGTATATAGATTGTTGTTGGTTCCAATGTCACAGAATAATTGTACTAAAGAATTATATATTTTCAATCAATTAGCTAAAAATAATGGCTATGATCAAAATTAAATGGATAAAATTGTTAATAATGTACAATATAAAATTGCAATTCAAAATGTGTACCAAATAATAAATGAAGATAAAAATATATTGCATGTTTGTACACTTTTCGGTGAGATATCCGATTTTTTGACAAAGAAATCGAAGTCGTATGGACTAAATATTTCGTATAAAACGCAGAAAAGCCTACAAAAATTAATAAAAAATTATAAAAGTAAAGCAGCACTGTCTGAAAAGTCGGGCATATACACATAGCTTGTAATGTGGGTCGTGTGACAAAGAGTTGCAAGGGGGCACTACTATCACCTAGAATTTATAATATACGCTTTACATTTATATTTATTTTATGGTAATAAAAAATCCGTGCAATAGACAATTCAAGGGTACACATTTTTTTTTTATGTATACATATATTTCATTTATAAAAAATTCCTATTTGAAACACGAAAATTCAAATTTGAACGCCGCGCGCGGGGAATGTGCGTCTAGTACGTTAAGAAAACGCTAGAGCGCGTTCACCCAAAGAAAGGAAAAATCGCTACTCAAAAGGAAATAACGTTAGCATAAAACGCACCAGCGCGCAATGTAAAAGCAGTCCTCTTCCAGCGAGCCTGGGACGCGGAAAATCCGTTGCTCACCCAGACCTGGAACTTTCCCGTGCACCGGTACATTACCGCGACGAGCACAAAGGGAGAGAAAGAGACGAAGTACGAAGGCCAAGAGCTGAAAAGTAAGTTTGTATACAACCTACAGGTAACACTTCCACTAACCGGTTCCTACTTGGACTTTCGGTGCTCGACCGCTTTAAGCGTGGAGACGACGCATCCCCAAGTAGTCAAGGCACTAGGGTTAGAGATCACGTCCTTAGGCGAAGTTCCTGGGTCAACGACTTGAGCAGTGCTCAAGACACCCAAGGGCCCTGAGAAAGACCTAACCTTACGTGACTTGGTAGGATAGGTAGTTACCTAACATTAACCTTCCGTGGTTGTAATAAAAATTCGTACTAGTCTAACCTAACGTGTTTAAGCAGAGATATTAAGAAGGGAAAATTCAAATTGTCATTTATGTAAAATTTTCTATGAAACAAAGGCGGATAAATTTTAAATAAATTCTAAATTATCGAGTATGTTGTATATTTCCTTTTTTATTATCAACCTAAATAATCGCGATTACTCAAATATAATTAATACATGTAGAAATTAAAGATACAATTTCCTAAGGATCATATGATTGAATAAATATAAGATAATTAAAAATAAACTGATTGTACTTATTTAAGCAAACTTTCCCCTCCACGTATGATTGCGAGCTCCTTTTTTATAGTTTAAGGTAAAAACTAGACTAATAGCTGTTAAGATATTTATGAAATTGTTTATATGAACTGAGAATATTGTCTGTATCCAAAAAAGGGCAGGAATAAATTAAAAAAGATATTAGATTTAGAAAGATATTGAATAAGTTAAAAAAAGACATTAAATTAATTAATTTAAGGGAATATTGGGAATATTCAGGGAACAATGAGAATTCAATAAAGCAATAATCAAAAAACAATTGCTGTATGTTGTGCAGGAATTAATTGATTATTCAACAGATAAATTTTGAAAACTTGATAATAATTATTTTAAATATTTTATATAATTGGCAATCTGAGCAACTTCGCTCTTTTACACAAGGCAACGAACCCACCCTCCGACATATAAACACTAACATTGTTTGTGTGTTGATTCCTAATCTTAGAGTTTCCTCGGTAAAGATGATATTCTTAGCCGATTGTTACCACCACCAATTAACCGGGGTTATACTCAAAGAAAGGGAAGTCGTAGAGTACATAGGACAAACTGGCAGAACTTTTGCTAAACGTTTAAAAGAACATGTTAAAGGCTTTATTAGTGGTACAGAAAAGTCAAATTATCCATCTCGTCTGTTAAAATGTATTCACGATTTTAATTATGATGTTAAAGTTCTACATATAGCCACTAAGGGCAAATTGTTGAATTCTTTGGAAGTGACTGAGATTAACAATATGAGGAACACTGAACGTGTGCTTAACTGTCAGCCAGATTTAAATAACTCACCTCTATTAAATTTGAAATGAGAGTATGTTCGTATATAGTATGAATAAGTTGAAGATATGCTGATTTGTATAGATTTTATAATTTTTAAAGCCGAATGTAGTTCAGTTTATAAACCTCTGTTTCTGAGGAAGCTGCAGTGTACCAAAACAATTGTAAGACCCGTATTTAGTAATAAATTGTGAAAATTTACTTATAAACTCGTTCTTTATTCATTTCAAAATGTATTTGAATTTTCATCAAGTGACAACCGAAACTATTACATTTTATTAATGCTTCTACCGTTTCTTCGGTAGTTGCGCGTTGTACTGGCGTAGTACAATATATTTTGCTAGCCAATCTTGAATGGATAAAATGTGCGTATTACTTTTGTCCGATAGTTTATATACCGGCCCGTACCAATCTACTGATATTTTTTTAATGGTTTGCTTGAAGTGTCTTTAATTAACATGACCTGTTTCGTTTTTACTCGCACAAGTTTTTCCGTTTGACACAAAGAACAGCCAAGTATAAATTGCCTGAGGTCAAGTCTCATGTTTCTCCAATAGAAATTTTTATGAGCTTCTTGTAGGTTTTATTTATGCCCTTGTTCCTCCCGATTGCAGACTCATAATATTCTTTGATTACTTTGTACCTTCAATCGACTAACGGTACAGCTAAGGTATTTAGGTAAATTGTCGCTGTTATTTTTACGTTTTTAAGGACTTCCTCTAACTGCTCGATGATGTATGCCCATTGGTTCGCGTTAAGTATTGCGAGATCGTATATTACCCATATTAATTTTAGCTTATTTGTTGTATCTAGTATCTTGGAAGATTTTATACATTTCTTGATGCCCAATTTTAGTGTAGTATCTTCGAAATGTATATTTATGTACATTCTTATAACCGATACTTTTTTTACGTTGATGCGTCTGACGTCGCCCACCAACTTACCCTCGCTATTAAGAGCTATCGAGTCTATATACCCTCACTCATATAGTGCGTCGTTCGTTTTTGTGTCAGGTACACTATCTGTCATTGTTGAGAAGGTTAAATTGTCTAAACAAATGAACGGGTATTTTTTTGCCTGGTACATTCTCTTAATGGGGGCGATTCTAAATTGTTCAACAGGAATCACGGTGGTTTTCCAAACGTATTCTGCATACCCTGTATTTTGCCATTGTTCCTGTTTTATCAAAAATGTTTTTCTCCTCGCCGAAACTATCGTCGCATTCTTGTATCAAAACATTATTTAGGTCGCGATCACTGTCTAGCGTGACAGAGTCTCATTTGGTGTTAGCATTCAGTGGTGGTAGAGGGCTAGGTGGAGGCATGATACGTTTTTCGGCAGCTCTCTCTCTCTCTCTCTCTCCCTCTCTTTCTTCTTCCTTATTCTATTTTTCACTCTCTATAACTTGTTCACTTTCTTCCATATTATTTACGTCAAGTTCGTTAGGGAGCTCACCCTTCATGTCTGGTTTGGAATTTTCTTCGATATTGTCTGGGGGTTTCTGATTATCGGGATCGTTGTCCTACCCTCCGGGTCGTTCCCACCCTTTGAGTGTGTGCATTTTCTTCTTCGTTTATTGCAATCGATACATTGTCACTGTGCCATACGTCTATTTGTATGCTCTCTTTCCCTCTAATGTCTTTTTTCCTAACTTCGATTGAAACTTTCGCTCTAAATCAATCGACTCATTCGTTCAGTATTGATTTTGTATTAGTAAAGGCGTTATCGTTATAAGTACTGTGATTATTTTTGCAGTCTGATTTTTGTGCTCTTGGCGATCGTTTGGTTGCGTGCCCGTTCGGTGTCGTTCGATTTCTCTTTCGATCTGTGAGGGTGCTCTCTCGTTATCTTTTATTTCTCTTTTATCGTTTCCGTCCGTGCTGGGTGCTTCTGCTGCCGTCGTTTTTTCTACGGCCTCTTTAGCTCCCCGCTCTCTCGCTTTCCTTGCTCTTTTCACTTCCTCGCTTTCCCGTGCTAGTTAATGTCCCTAATGTTCTTCTAGCGCATGTTCTTTGTTTGTTATGTCCCTTACTGCTGATGGCGCATTGCAGTGCCCAATAACTAGCTCTTTCGAATTTTTCTCCTCCTTTAATGTATTCGAAAATTTGGGAAGATTTCTGTGCAGTTTATCCAACTGTCTTTTGCTAGTTTTTTTATGTTCTTCTTGTACTCTTTTTTGTTCTACAAATGGTGTGATTGCTGCTATGATGTATTTTTGCATGTTTTCGCTGTTCTTCATGTATGCCAACTTATCTCATATTGGTCCATGCGACAAGGTTTCTTCGTTGTTGTCACTGTTTACTGGTGCTAAAGTATCTTTTTCTCTTTTGCATTTTTGCTCTTTTGTTATTTTCTGGTTTGATTCTGAGTCTTACCCTCTGCAGCTGCCAGTGATTTAATGTATGCTCATTTGATTTATGTTTTCTGGGTTTCGTTTCGATTCCTTTATTGTCTGATTCGTCTGAGTCCGATTTTTCTATTTTATTTTTCTTATTCTTTTTTATAATGTTTCTTTGTCTTCTGGTGTGAATTTTATATATGCGTGCCAGCGGCAAGTTTTCATTCTCTTGATTTTTTTTTTCTTATTTTTTGGCAAGCTCAAACAGCTCCCAGCGCAGTAATACTGGGCTTTCCTCCCTGTCTTTTGGTACAAGGTTACGAGACAGGACGTCCGGTGCCTTGTTTATTTGTTCAGGTCTATAACAAACATCAAACTCGTATCCCCGGAGCCTTCTACCCTCAACCTTGTAAATCTGAAGAGTTAATCTTAGGTTCATGATCTGTTACGATTGTAAATTTGCCGCCGAACAAATAGGGTCTAAATTGCTTTTCGGTGTACACTATCACCAACAATTTTTTATCGTATGTTGGGTATCGTAGTTTGCTGCCTTTCAACAATCTGGATACTTATTAACAAGGGTGATCTGTACTTATTTTTTCTTGGCTTAAAATTGTTCCAATAGTATAGTCGGATGCGTCGGTTGTTACTATAAACGGTTAACTCATGTTTGGGGGTGTTAGTAACGGCTAATTACATCAAGCATGTTTTAGTTTTACAAATGCCTATTCCTCTATTTCTCGCCATTTAAAATCCATAGTTTTCTTTGTCAGTTTTAAAAGCAGTTGGGCTATTTTCGCATAATCTTGTATAAACCGTCCATAGTATTCCGAGAGCCCAAGAAATTGTTTCATTTTCTTAGCATTTATCAGTCTTGGTAATTCTTTTACTGCCTTGATTTTTCATGGGTTTGTCTTTATTTTTCCGTTCCCAACATTGTGTCCAAGTACTTTTGCCTCAAGTTTAAGAAACTGGCAATTCTTTGGCTCTATCGTTAAATTTGTATCAACTAGCCTTTGCAACAGTCTCTAAAACCCTACGCCATGTTGTTCCAGGTTTTCTATAAACACCATGATATCATTCATGTATACTTCAATTTCGTGGCTCTGCATGTTATCACTTACATGAAGGTATTTTGTGAATCGCAGCATCTAATCTGCATTCTTTTATATTGGTAGTGCCTTGTGAGCCTGAGAATGCGGTCTTGTGTGCGTCATCCTCGTGTATTTCTACCTGGAAAAATGCTTTCTTCAAATTAATTACCATCATGTATCACGCCCTGTCTGTATTTGCTTCCTCAACTTTACAGGGTATCTAGCCCTTTTTGAAGTTATGGGTCTATCTGTTGTTATTTGTGTACTGTGTTTCAATAAATTAGTTGTCTTTAGCGGTTCGCTTTCTAGGCCGAATACGAGGGGGTTAAATTCTACTAGTTCTCGTACGTGTATTATTTTTTCTTCGTTGCAGCTTGATGTGTCGACAAGTTCCATTATTTATTCAACCCATGCTCGCACGTTTGCTTTTTGACTAGTATACTGTGCCTCCCTATCACTATAATTCTTTTTGTTTCATCCCTTTGCTCATCGTTCATTTTCTTGAGCATCTACTAATTCGATATAGTTTTCTCCTGCTTGATTTTTTTTAATTCTCACTCTATTCTAAATTAAAAAGTCCTATCATTGCTTTTCGCAAGCCTATAGCATCGTCCCCTTCGACGCCAAATGGTTCTGCCCTTCGCGTAGTTTCGCATTCTATTCACTCTACTTCCAGTATTGGTTCTTTTTTTTTTCGTTCGTTACATTTATCATTTTTGCATTCACTTTGCCCTCTTCATTTTCTGATATGAAATTTTCTCTTTTATGTTATGTTAGGGAACCCAGCCAACTTTACATTTGACTTTAGTTTTGCTTACGTGTGCAAATACTATTTTGCTTGTTCTCGCCAAAATCTCAAAATATTCCTTATCGTATAGCGGGCTTTTCATGCGAAACGTACCAGGCCCGCCGCGCAAGCGTTAAAAGTCGCTGTTTTCAGCTCATTTTCTCGGCCTGATTTCTATCCTTAAAAATTAATACAAATAGAAATTTCGATGTATAATTTGTCAGCTTTCCGATGGTATGGTTAGTTTTCTGAAAAAATTCCATTTTCACTGAAAAAAAAACACGAAACATGCTGTATTTTTGCTAAACATGCTGAAAAAGGCATTTTTAATATTTTTTTTGATAGGCTAGATGGAAAGCTGAGGTTTTTTTACATTGAAAACGTCTTTTTGCACAGTGTGCTCTGACTAAAAAATTAGAGTAAAATAATACCAAAGAATAGACGTTCAGCCGTCTGAATGCGCACCGCGCCGAGCTCAAGTTAACTATGAATATGAATATTATTAATTTAGAAATACTTTTTAAACAAATATTTTCTATTATTTTTTAGTTTTCAATGAAGTTCGAGATGTAAGCTTTTGGTTTTATTATTTTCTTTTAGAAAAAATTGATACTTAGAGCTCATAGATGTTTTTTTTTAATTTCAATTTTTTATCATCGATTGGAATAACATCATAGAATTGCAAAGTACCTAATATTAATTTTGCTTCATCAAATCGAGATTTGAGTTTGAATTTCATACGACTTTTTACTCAAATAAAAAACTTTTTTTTCCTCTCTTCCAATAACTCTTTACCCAGTCATATAAGTTTTCTGTAGTTAAAATTTGGTTATTAGAGGAAACTTGAAGACTTGCACGTCTTGCATCTCTCTTCAAGTTGGCTTCAATACCGTTACACGGTCCCTTTTCAAGAGCAGTAGCAAAAAAATGCCATTCACAATCAATTTTCAAATCTTTTTTGTGGAAAAGTATGTTTCTAAAACTGCTCTTATTTTTGAAATGTTGACTGGCCCCATCAGTTATGCAAAAATTTTTTTTTACTACAAACTTGGATTTCAAATAATTTATTATAACTTTTTGATACTCATACACAGCAATTGTATCATGGTTTAGGTTATCGGAAGTAACAGCAATACTGACGTGTTTAAGCTTATCTTTTTCTTTGTACTAAATTACAACTGTAAAAATGGAAGCTTAGTTATTGTTCCAATGAAAAGATTGGGTTGAATTATGTATAACAAACGCATAATTTTACGAAAAATCACAAGTTACTATGAATTCTCCACTTTTAAGTTTTTTTTTCAGTTAATTAATAAAAAGTTATTGTTGATTACATGAATGAATTAAAATATGCAAGGTAATTATAATAAATTTAGAACTAAAATACGCTTTATGTTTAGACGGTTCTTTTAATTATACCTGAAAATCATATAAAAAATCAAAGATTCTATTTTAATTATACAATACTGTATTAAGTAATACCATATAAGCATACGTCATTGTTTAATAAATAATTAATTGTTACAAAACTAATAATATTAGTTAACTTAAGCGGAGTGCGGCGCAGCACCAGCCTGTGGCACGCGTTCAGACAGCCGAACGTCTACTCTTTGGTATTGTTTTACTCGAATTTATTAGTGAGAGCACATAGTGCAAAAAGACGTTTTCAATGTAAAAAAAACCTCAGCTTTCTATTGAGCTTATCAAAACAAATATTAAAAATACTATTTGCGAGATATAGCATATTTTATGTTTTTTTTTCAGTGAAAATGAATTTTTTTCGGAAAAATAATCACACCTTTGGAAAGCTGACTGAAAAATACATCGAAAATACTATTTGCAACATTTTTTTAGCATGGAATAAGGCCGAGAAAATGAGCTAAAAACAGTGACTTTTAGCGCTCACGCGGCGGGCCTGGAATGTTTCGCGTGAAACGCCTCATAGGGAGATCACGGTGCCATTTAATATAAGTACTTCACCTCCAGCGTTCATGAGGCCGTTATATAACTTAAACGTATCCCAGATGATTATGACTTCTACTTTGATTGGAAAGTTACCAGAAACTACGCGCAGAGTTACTTCAATATCGTTGAGAGATATTTCGATTGTTCCTAACGTGCGGCGTGCACTTTTAGGGCCTTGCGTCAGCGATGTGTGTTCGAGACGGTTCTTATTATTCTGTATGCCCGTAATGCAAGTGTCTGGCTTACGTTGCGCTCTCTTTGTATTATGTATATGCACTTCGTGGCCCAGATCGTTGGTAACACGCCGGTCAGCATGCCTTTTTCCCGGTGAATCCTACCTACAATCTGCTGTCTCTACCTCTTCTTGGGCATAGTTCTCTCCTTTTTTGACTGCTGTGTTCGAGCGTCCTGTGAGTTTAAAGGCTCTGTACGTGGGTTTTCTGTTTTGTTCGTAGCCTGATTATTTATTCCGTACTGAGATCCTCTGTCTCAATAATTAAAATTTCCGTCCTAGTTTTTATTACTGTAATAATTATTACAACTTGTGATTTCCGTAACTATTTGTTTCGATAAAATTTTGTTGAGTATTGTTCTTTAATTCCGTATCGTGTTCCCGTTTATCAAAATTTTCTGTCTTTCTGGCATCTACATTGAGTTGGAATATTTTACACTGTTCCGTCACATGGTCGTGCCCCTTGTAGAATGAGCAGGGATCATAGTTTGTCTCACTTGGGTCATCCTTGTACACGCATTACACCACGTTAGTACATCGCAACATTAGTTTATTCGCTGTCTATTTTCAGCACAACCACTGTTGCTTCGCTTAATGTTTGTGGGTTGCGGTAACTTACTTGATAGTTGTGCGGGTCCTGTAGCCTATATTAAAATTGCCTTATTGACCTATCTTCTGCGTCTTTTTTTAGCGATATTTTTTGTGTTGTAGAATAAATTACGTTAGTGGCATATAAAATTATCATCCGGTTGTGTATTGTTTGGATTTGGCTCTAGTACGATTTCACCATCTTATTCCTTTACTGCAAAATGATTATTAGTTTTGCCAATAAGGTGGTGGCATTACCGGTGCAAGCATACCTATATTTTAGTTCTGTTAAAAATGTATCTATTGACAAAAATTGAGCTAATCAGAAAACAAACTCGCCCACCCAGCTTTATAACCTGTTTGCAAGAGTTCCAATTAAAAATTTTTGCAAGGGCTCCAATTAAGAATTTCCCGCCCACGTACTGCGTCCAAGAGGTCTCCTTGACTTCCCGAATTTGTTTTCTGTCTTACTTAGTTCAGAGCGAGTTTTTTTACTATCATGAGCAGCTTTTTTTGCCTTCTGACACTCTAACCGTGATTCCGGATCATGGTCAAGGTTAATTTGTATCACGTCGTCGTCTATGTCGTTCCGTCCTATTTTGTGTATGTCCGTGAGCTTATCATCTTCTCATCCTCCTCCCTCTGATATATTGTTCGATTCCGTAATGCTTATTATGTTAGCATCTGTTTTTTTGTATATAGTTGGTTTTGTCAATTAGAATATTTTTGTGTTCAATTTTGAAATGCTTTCGTTGTTGTATATTTTGGATTTTCTTGATGAATATCTGCACTCTTAATAAGCGTTATAACTACTTCTTTTAATTGTTTGATAATAAATAAATTTTTTTTTTATTGAATGTTTGTCACTTGTATGTTAGGTACATGTTTGAGCATATGATAATGTGTTATTACCAATTTCCTTAAAGTTTCGATTTAGTCATAATATCGAGATATAGAAATTTTCTCTCTGGGTGCGTGTTTCCCTCAGAGGTTATGAGTATAGTATATAAAAAACACTAAAAATTTACTTACCAGATCCCTGTCACGATGGTAAGTATAATGATGATTTTGTGTATATCCATGAGTTGGCCTTTTGATCCTTTTGTGAGTTGACCTGACTTCGTTTTTCACAGTTGTTTCCTCTTTTTGTGTGATGTATTTTATGTCCCGTCTGTGGCTGTTGTTCAGGCTCAGTGTACGTGTTCGCTTTTTTCCGTATTTTCCTGGCTTAAGATGGCTTGGGCGGTTGGTACGATACCTAGGCTACACACAAAGATTCTTTCCCTTTACAAACATGGTGTACGTTCGGCCTTCACTCGCGTGGTGGCGTGACATCACTCGCTTAGCCGAGTGAACTTCGAGCGTTCATCGAAAATTCGGGGGAAGGAACTACGTTCACTGGGATTTTCTAGTGAACGCACTCGTAGAGCCGAGTGAACTTCGAGCGTTCATCTAGAATTAGGAGGAAAGAATTGCGTTCACTAAGATTGCCAGTGAACACACTCGTAGAGCCAAGTGACAGTTTAACCTTTACTGGAATCATCGATATTTTTGTATTGTTATAGCTCACTCACTGTATCACGTTGTTAATGTTTTCATACAACTAATTTTACATGCAATTATACAATCGATGAATCGTAAAATTATATTTTGGTACAACCGTGTTGTGCTATGAAAACTTGATATTAGCTGTAAGAATAGAATAATGGCAGATGTATTTGTCAGCTCAATATTAACTAACTAATTAATGATGAAATATTTTTTGTATATATTCCATTTAAAATAATTGGCTTTGACTCTCATTTTTTCGCTTACAGCGTTTTTAAAGACATCAATAAAAAGGTTATTTCTTATACAAAATTGCATCAAAGATGCCCTTGTTTAATTGTAAAAATAAATGATCACTTGTATATTGCCACTAGACATCGGTTATAAGATACTATAAAGATATTTTATTTGAATAAATATAGCATTGTAACCAAAATAATGTAACTTAGAAAATAAAATTTTTAAAATAATTTCAAATATAATTTTTTTTATAACAGACCGAAATTTGTATTTTAAGAGAATGCTTGTTGTAATATTTAAGAAAAATTAGCTGATATATTACTTGTTTTCTTCTGACATATTTAGTTAACTTCTGTTTCTTTTACACATAAGTTTGATTTATAAGTAGTATTAAATAGAGCTTATTGTTCTGAAATAATTAATGTATTTGTATCAAACTAATCCAATCTGTAATAAACTACTTATTATTGCAATGTAATATGATGATTACTTCATTGATTCTCATTTTACTCAATAATATTGTATAAGTACTCGCCATTTGTATAATAGTAATTATTATTACATACTCGATACTATTTTTCATGACTAGTATATTATTAAGTAGCTGTTAACCTCAAAATATTTATACCATGCAAGTTCAACATTCTTATATACCTATATAAATACACACATACCAATATCTAATTTATAGGTATCACTCGGCTCTACGAGTGTGTTCACTGGCAATCTTAGTGAACGCAATTCTTTCCTCCTAATTCTAGATGAACGCTCGAAGTTCACTCGGCTCTACGAGTGCGTTCACTAGAAAATCCCAGTGAACGTAGTTCCTTCCCCCGAATTTTCGATGAACGCTCGAAGTTCACTCGGCTAAGCGAGTGATGTCACGCCACCACGCGAGTGAAGGCCGAACGTACACCATGTTTGTAAAGGGAAAGAATCTTTGTGTGTAGGGTGCCATAAGGGTCCCTAAAAGATCAACGCTTTTCGACGGTAAATTTTTCAATAAGTATAGCTATTTCAATAAAACCAAAGAACAAGATAAAGAAATTGCCAAAATAGTACCGTGAAATTATAATTTTGAAAATTAGAAGATGTTGCGAGGCAAGCCAGATTAATATTTCATAGGTTTCTTCTAATTTTCTCTTAAGTTAGGTCGTTGACCATATATTTTTCAAAACTTAATAGATTCTTTGTAAAAAATACACAAGAACTATTCAAAATTTTTGAGGTTCATCAAAGATTTCCGAAGATATAGTCGATTTTGTTACTACTGTTCATAAGAGTAGGTGTTAAACTGTTGAATTTTCAGTAGCGATTCGCGAAAAAATTGAGCCATTGGCCCCAATATATTCTGATCGCAAATGAATTTGGCCTTTTTTATTTACATGGTTCCAGAATTTCAGAGGTTTCGATCAAGCAGATAAAAATCGCCCAAGCCACATTAAGTCATTGGTAGTTGCCCCCAAGTATTCTGGTATATTGGTCTACTGACTTGATACGCAATTATTGTTTCTTATTGCTGTACTGGTTTAGCAGCAGTGTTGAAAAATTTTTTGGATTGTTTTTCCCTCTTTTTCTCCACTTTTTCAAGTTTCCTTATATTGTGGCATTTGACACGCTGAATTTGGCGTAAAAACCGTAAAAAAAATCTTGTCTGTATCCCACTTCTGACATCATAATCAACCATCCAAGAACCTTTTTTTTCAGTTACACATGTAAACCAGGTACTTTGTAAATAGCTTGCTTACATCAAGTCCGACAACTTTTTCCTCTTCGACTTTTTTCGGAAATGGCACGTATGCGAGCAGAGGACTTGCAAACATGTCGATCTGACAAAGTCATGTTTCTTGATAGATGTAAATCTAATTTTACGTAAAATTGTAGATTTTTATGTGCAAATTACGCAAATCAATTTGTCCGACAAAAATAATGGCAAATAGGGGGAGTCCGACAGCCCAAAAATGTCGATCTGACGTAGTCGTGTTTCTTGATAGATGTAAATCTAATTTTACGTAAAATTGTAGATTTTTATATGCAAATCACGGAAATCAACTTGTCCGACAAAAATAATGGCAAATAGGGGAGTCCGACAACCCAAACATCTCGTTCTGACGTAGTCAAGTTTCCTGATACATGTATGTCGCACAAAAGTAAGTCTTGATCAAATAACATTTTCTAAGTGCTAAATTAACGTTGTCCGACAAGTCCGACAGGAAATGAAGCTAAGATGAACAAAAATAGACTAACATCGTAATTAAAATTTTTTAATTATTTCATGAAATAAATTTGAAGCATATTTACCTGCAAAAAAGTGGTTATTCAATGTAAAGGTATATGTTAATGATTATTTTTTCATACTAAGTAATTTTATTTCACAAATATGGCAGTTAAATCGAAAAAAATTATTTACAAGACTATACTGTGCTACATTTATTTCATATAATTTTTACGGATCTGAGTCGTCATCATTTTCATCTGATTTATAGTTTTCATTTTTTTAAACTTCTTCGTCATCACTGCAGTTCATGTCGTCACCTACAGACTCTTCATCAGATTCTGTAATAAATAAAACAATAGCTTTTAAAATTTGCTGAATGAATACGAGAATGTTACTGGATGCTACTTTGTTAAAATTAATCATACCTAAATTTTCGATTGAAATGTCACCGAATATTGGGCTTGCAGGTCCATTGAACCAATAAAATTCGTACATATTATCTATTAACGCCCAGCCACAATCTTCTGGATTATATTGGGTATGATTCCTTATATGAGCGTTGCAGCAAAGGCTACTCAAGTACATCGTCGTTTTTATTTGTTTTTATTTGTTGTAAAAGCTCTTCTTTACTTGGAGGCAAGGCAGAAGCGTCGAGAGATTTAATTTTGTATTTAATATTTCCTCATCACAGTTAGATTTATATGTTTTCATAAACATTTCGTATTGACCCTGATTGACGTCAATTTTTACTTTTAAATTATACATTCTGCAAGCGTATTCTTCAAGTAGCTTGAATACGTCGCAAGTCGTGGTCATTTGTGATGGAGAAATACACAATAAGCTGTTAAATGCTTCTTGGAATGTCACATTATTTTTTTAAATCTTATAGAGTTTTTTTCCCCTTTTCTGTAGAAGGCGATATTGCAGTCATTTCCAGTAAAAATATGCCAAACAGCTAAAGAGCGTGAAAGCGTATCTCCCAGATTTTTGTAGATGGAGTTTATATTTAAGAATGACTTCACTTTGCTGGATCTCATATTAATTATAATGTCTGAATCCTCTTTTCGAAATTTGAAATTTGATAACATAATTACCGGAATGTCTGAATCAGTGCAATGCACCTGGACACGATAATTTCGATTCAACTGACATATATGGTAAATAATTTTAGTATCAGCTTCCTCGTGATAGCAGGTAAAGTCATGATCAATAGATTGCTTGATCTTTCCATTCTGTACTTCATATCAATAGCATTTGTCATGATTAACGAGAATTTTTTTGTTATGGCACAGTAAAATGAATCTATCACGTCCAGTCTTCTGTTAAAAATTCTACAAATTTTTTTTTTAAATTACCACTTCTCAATAATTTGCCAAATTCCATCGTGCGTTTATTGTCTTTTTTTATCTCGAAAAAAATCTCCTCTTCGCCCCTTAAGTCATGCTCGTAATCCTTGAGACTTGGCTTACGATATAAATCAAAAACAATATGTACTTCTTTCCTGCCGATTAAAATCATTTTTAAAATGTGCTCCGACATTTTCCCATAGGTGTTAGGAACAAATTTTTAAAGTATGTAAAAAGTAAAAGCCATTAATAATATGAATATCTGCTTCTGGTATTTCAAAATTATCTGATTGTTTGGCTTTTAAATTCTGAAGTATAACCGATTTTTGAGTCTTGCAAATACTCCCGTTCTCATGACAAAATGAGAAAGCAACGGGAGACAAGGGATAACATAGTGCTTTTGGTAAATCAATATCGTTCTTCAGTAAAGCACACAGCAATCTGCCAAAAATATCCCTTTGCAATTTTACCTCTTTCACATTACCGGCAATTTTCACTTTTTTTTTTACTTTTATAGGCAAAATTAACGACTACATTTTTCTTGATCGGTTGATCAAACCTTTCGGGATTTGCAAAGCACTCAGCTACAAATTTTTCACGTTGATCTTCTCCGACAGATTCCACAGTTGATAACAATAAATAAATATCGTTACTGACAGTTTGACCGAATGATATGTTGTATAAATGATCTACAAGTAAATCTGTAGAAAAAGTGCATCCATTGAAAAAATTCAGCAGAGACTCCAGCTTATCCTGCCAATATGAAATTGTTGATAATCTCAAATCTTTTTTTATTTCATCACTATGTTGCATATCGCAAAACTCTAAAATTTTTGTGATAGCTTTTATGCGTGGTGCATGCGTAATGGTTCATCGCTGTCTTGCACCGAAAGAATCTGTCATATTACGCATGGCAGAAGCTGCAGCTGCATCCGCATTAATTGTCTGCTCCAACGTTAAGTCTATTGGGACTCTGCTGAACGACTTCATAGCTCGGCGAATTCGCAAAAAGCAATTTTCACTACTACCTAATAGTCCAGGATGCGTTTCCTCAATTTAATTGAGCTTGTCCAAATGTATCGTCATGTATCTTGCGTAATTTTGGTGGTTCATTACAAAAAAAATGTTCGTCATTTTCGTCAATGCATATTTGTATAACTCTAAATCTGCTATGCGAATACTATACTCAAACAGTAAGTAGTAATCGATCAATTTGACGTATAGCAAATAAATTTGGGGAGTTTTCCCATGTCTACCTTCCAGCGTATCATTTAGATATTTGTCGTATTTTTTAAACAATTCTTGACATCTTGGATCATTGATTTTTGGAGTTTCTACTGTTGTAGCATTGAATTCCAACAGATAATTTTTAAGTATGTCTATATCTACATTTTCATATTTCATGTCGTTTAAAAACCTGTCAAAATACAATAGTTTCAAAGTGATCGATAATAAAGTATGAATTTTCGATATCTGTCGAAATACTTTCCGGATATGAAAGTATTTGACGAACCGTAAGCTAAAATATTACTGTCTATCAGTACGTTCATTACACCAGATCCTAAAATAAATTTTCCAACAGCTTTAAGATACGACATCACCATATGAAACGAGCCAAAATGTATAAATAATTTTGAAAAAGATTCATCTGCGCTTTGGATTCTTAGTGCAACTTTCACCATTGCTAAATCGTATGTGACACTAAAAAAACTTTTTCCACATTCTGACGCTATTTTTGCACTTCTTCGGAGAGTTTCTTGAACTACAACCGGGTCGTTGGGTGAACTATTAATTTGAAGTAAATATTCCACTTTTTGCACCTCACTTCCATCCTGAAATATTTTTGAATTGTAGCCGACCCACATAGGCGTATTCGGCAGGTGTAGTTTACGCGAATACATCAAAGTAAAATTTATATTTTTGAAAACAATAAGATTTGCAGGCTCTTCGGACGATATAATGCTGCTTTGCCAAAACGCCGGACGCTTTTGTTTTGCTAATGGTAAATTATCAAAATTTTCTGGATCAAAAGTCCTTTTTCTGGGGCCAGAACTATAAGAATATTTACTTCAATATTGAGCTGATTTTCTTCAATATTTCTTCGGTCATTTGTTCGTTGTAATATGCTTAATTGTTCTTCGGTAGGTATTGTTTAGTAAATAATCCCAACAGTGTCATGTAAAGAATCTTTTCCTGCAGTCCCTCTTCCTAAATTTTGAACCTTCCTGTCAAAATTATTCCAAGCGAAATTAGATACAATTTTCTGCAGAAATTAACAAATTTTAATGACTTCTTGAACTCCTTTTCCAAAGTTTCCTTCAGAGTGGATAACGAGTACATCGAGTGTATACATAAATTTTCTGTTTGGTGCAGCTCTTCAACAATTTCCCAGAAGCACTGCTTGACGTAAGAAAAAGATAATATTCTTTTATTATAAAGTACTTCTTCGCGTACTTTTTGAAAAATAGTCTGTCATGCCATTTTAAATATGCTTCTTTTAACGGTCCATTCATTACTTTTGGCCTTATTTTTCTTATTGGACAATTTTCCATAGTATGTAATATTACACTGATTATGGTAATAAATGAGATTTTCGTCATTTTTAATTTCGGAGTCAATTTTTTCGAGCATTTCAAAATCGTCCAATTGTATGGCGTAACTTTTAAGCGTCTGCAATGTTCTTTCCTTATTTCGGCTAGTAATGCAAAAAAAATTCCTCCCTAATAGCCACTTTTTGACTAAAAAAACATTTCTTATTATTTTTATCTGGTGTTACTGTACTGCTGTCTTCAGTAGTATTGTCATTTCTAGAAATGACAATATATTGTTAAGAGTTAGTTTAGGAAAACAGATAAAAATTTAGCAAACGAACGTACTCATAAGATATGTCAGGATCACTTAGCAGATTTGGAATACCGGACTCTTCGTCAATCTCCATATCAGCTGTTGTATCACTGTAATGCCAAAAATTAAAATATTTAAAAAGTAAATTAATGAGAAATAAGTTAATATTATATTAAGATACATTTATTAATTCAATTTTCAAATATCAGATTATTCCAAAAAGTATATAATAACATACCAAGCTTGCTACTGAAGAGTACAAAACTGATGGAGTGTTTATAGTGCCATTTGTTACCGAAGAATTAGGCGAAGGTGGTTGACTTCTATGTAATAGAATTAATGGCGTTTTAATAACTCTATATTTTTTAAGCATTATTTTTTAAGTATTGTTAACACAAACCTTGATGCGCTTTCTACTGAAGAATATGAAGTTGAAGCTTCAATGTTCTCAATATGAGAAGCAGAAGAAGATGTTTGACAGTTGTGAATCAGATTAAACAAGATCTTAAAATATGTTTTCCATGTGTTTTTAATAATTGAGCGTACGAACACAAAAAGTAAACTGTAGTGCTCCGATATATAAGAGCAAATCCAAAAAATCGATCGAGTGTTGGAAAGTAAAAATTTCAAAATTAAAATTTTGTCGGTCAAAAGAATGAATTTTTGGAATTTGTTTAAAAAAAAGTAGAATCAAACGCGTTTCATTAAGATTTGAAACGCATACAACAAGTATGTACGTGTGCGATATGTGCATAAATACATTTGTATATACATCTTTATAATGCCTAATAATAATTCATTTTAAATGAAAAATTTCTTCTAATATTAACATAATATATGCACAAATATTAAACTCGTACATAATCGTTGTACGTGTTACAAATCGCCAAATCGCAATAAATGCGATTTATTTGATTTTTTTACTTTAAAAAAAAATGTATGTAATAAATAAACTTTTTTATTTTCATTGGTAGACTGACTTTTTTATGTTCTTAGAAGCCCAAAAAACAATAATCAACGGTCAACTAATATATTTCTCCGATTTTTTCTTACCAAAACGCGTTCGATTAAATGGATTTGCTCATATATATAGACTAATGGTACACACAAATGCATATATATATATATATATATATATATATATATATATATATATATATACACACATATTCACTAATCTATGTATCGACGTTTCCCACGTTAATATTACGTTGAAATAGAATTAATACAAATTACAAAATATCGTTATTTTAATATTTTTTATATTAATTACCTTTCGTAATCCAAATATTTTTTCTTTACGACAAAATCTTTGTCACAAGTATCTGGTAAAATCACATTGCTATATTTGTGGCCATGGTGTACACGAGCTTTTAAATGCATTTTACACAGATTTAAAATTTCGGGAGTAAACTGTTTTACTTCTTCTCTTTTTTTGCGAAATTTTGGGCTTTCACTATGTAGAACATTACACAAAAAACACTCCATATTAAAAAAAAACAATAAATTAAACGTAAATTTTCGTACACGTGGTTCACAGCGAAATACTTCTACATATGTATACAGAGCAGTTGCCGGTTCCTATAAGACACTGTAAAAGGCGCGTTTTTATGCGTTAGGCAAACGTTGCACCACGTAAATTAAAATAAAATTTGGGAGCTTAGGTAAATATTTTAAGGCTAACAATTGTATTTTTAATAATTTTCAAGCTTATCAATATTATTAATGAGTCAAAGTAGTCTATAGAACATTAATTACCGATTACAACAAAATGTATCTTTGGTATTTACATGTATCAGGAAACTTGACTACGTCAGAACGACATGTTTGGGTTGTCGGACTCCCCCTATTTGCCATTATTTTTGTCGGACAAGTTGATTTCCGTGATTTGCATATAAAAATCTACAATTTTACGTAAAATTAGATCTACATCTATCAAGAAACACGACTACGTCAGATCGACATTTTTGGGCTGTCGGACTCCCCCTATTTGCCATTATTTTTGTCGGACAAGTTGATTTGCGTAATTTGCACATAAAAATCTACAATTTTACGTAAAATTAGATTTACATCTATCAAGAAACATGACTTCGTCAGATCGACATGTTTGCAAGTCCTCTGCTCGCATACGTGCCATTTCCGAAAAAAGTCGAAGAGGAAAAAGTTGTCGGACTTGATGTAAGCAAGCTATTTACAAAGTACCTGGTTTACATGTGTAACTGAAAAAAAAGGTTCTTGGATGGTTGATTACCAGCTATTACGTGGGTTTTTTGATGCAGAAATAAATAAAAGCCTGACTTCTGGTTAAGATATATTTTATTAGCACAACTTGTATTCGAGGGAAATTGCGCGTGTCTTCCAGTCTCACGGGCCTGGTCCTTTTGCTCTCGCGTCTCTAGCTTATCTTTCCTTTATTCTCTTGCTTTGCTCTCCGTTACCTATCACTTCTCTCTTCTCTATTTTCCTATCTTTTAGGCCCAGGCCAGCGGGGCGCACGCACGCATAGCTATATGCTATCGTACGTAGCACGTTACATCTTTACTGTATCATACAATTTCGGCAGTTTTAAGCGAAACGACTGATTATACTAATAAATACAATTTTTACGTAGGAAAATGGTGGCTTGGGTACACACAAAATAGTGAGAATGTTTTACATTCAAAAATCTTTTATTACTTATATCGGTGAGGGAAGAGTAAATTACCGAAGCATTAGTCTCAACTCTCTCGACAGACTTGTCGCAACTCTATCGACCAACTCCCATCAACTCTCGTAACAGACTGCCCTCAACTCTTAGCTGTTATTTTCTTATCTTCTGTGCTCTTTTATCCTGTAAGGCCCCAACCAGAAATCACACGTGGATGCATTGCTTTATGCTATCATATGTAATACGTCCAAGGCAGCGACGTCGTAGTCCTCAACAGCGATCATTTCTTCCTTTCTAATGGTGCTATGTATGTGTCGTGTTGTTTGTGTGGTGAGGATATAATATATTAAGAAAAAAAGGGCAGATTTCATTACCTAATTCCTGTTTCTCCGACTGACCTCTTACGCTGTCTAGCCAGCGTATACATACACGTACGTCTATTCACTCTAAACTCTCATAATAATTGTATAGATTTTTTAATTTTCTTATGTTCTACTTATTACATAATTTTTTTGATACATATTTTTTTTCCTATTACATGCATATGAAAGTTATACAACTGGTTATAAAACAAAATGTTTTTCTTTCATTTTGTGTGTGTTTGTTTTACGGTACATAGTTTTCTGCTAGTTATTTATTTCATTTTGTTGAATACTAAAAGGTAGTGGTTTGAGTAATATACATGTATATATTGGAAAATGAGCTTTTTGTCTAATATATAAAGAGATACCGCTTACGACAAGAGTTAGACGTAGCGCGTTGCTAAAGTAAAGATGCCTACTTGGCAGCAAACTCAAAACATATAAAAATTAAATATTATGAAAATAGTTCATATACATGCTTAACTATATATTACGTGCCTTTTTTTACCTAAAGACTTTAGGGTGAAATTAATTTTAAGGGAATCCCCATAAAAATACTTTTTAACAAAACAAAAAGAGTAGATAAGTTTGATGGGTTGAGTTAATAATTTGTTGGGAATTTCTGAGGCCTTTATACACAGACAATAAATGGTTTTCTTCCTTATAAATCTAAAACCTTGAAAAGTTCTGTAATCAAAAATATAAAAACGGTAAGGTTTTTTTTTTTTTGGTGCAACATAGATTTTGTATCACACTCATAGTATAATACTGTTTAGTACTCGTACTTTAAGGAAATTAAACTAAGTTATATTGACTTTTGCTTTAACATTTTTATTTACTTTCTACATAGTGAAGCATTAATGCATTTGATGTGAGGTTTGTATGAAGTACCAGTCAGAAAATAATGTTACTTAATTCGATTTTGTTAAAGTACAAGTACTTAACAGTATTATACAACGAGTGTCATACAAAATTTATGTTGCACAAAAAAAAAGAATTTCACTGAAATGTTTATTTCAAAAAATTTGAATACTCATATTAGAAAGTATTCGATAGAAACTAAGTATGTACAACATAACTACGATAGTCTACAATAGTCCCACTAAATTTCTACTTCAAGTTGCTCATATGAGTATGTTTTAAATAAGATGAATGTGTGCAGAAGTTAGTTTGTACGACTAGTTCATAAATTTACCAAACGAAATAAATTTTCTTAAGAAATAAAGTTTTAGGTTTGTTATCTATGATGCTTTTTTATTTTTCTTTCGTATATTTAACTACATAATCTAACAATTTTCGGAAATTTTTTCTTGTAGCTTGAAACGGTCCACTTTGTGAAGGGTAATTCGTGAAGGAAAGTAGATCGTGGTATAACGGCAGACAGAAGAGCTGAGGAGACACGCAACTAAAAAGAAACGAACTCAAAAATTAATCTGATTTAATTCTTGGTATTTATTCAAATTTCTCAATTGACAGAAAAAAGGGTCTTTAATATCAATCAAATAAAATCATAAGAAATTAAAGAACTGAAATCGATTATCTTACAAAATGAATCATTTTTTATGATTGAAAACAAACAAAAAAAAAAAGAATTTTATGTATAATTATTTTTGCTTCTGCGAAATCTGACTTAATTACAGAACGTGATTTTTTACAGAATTAAGAGAAATTAAATGACAAAATATTGACGAGATTCTATCAAATCACCTGATAACATAAAAAATTTACATCATCGCAGAAGACTCGTTTTTGTAGAATCCCCCTTATATCTCCCCGTCACAAATATTTCACATTTGAACATCAGATTCGTTTACCTTAAGTCTAGGCGTGAAAACTATGTTATGATAACTCAAGATACGACTCTTCAACAGGAGAGTTTCAAAGTTCGAACAATAATAGTAAGACGCATATGTATAAGATCGCTATATATTAGAAGAAAAGCATCGCGAGTAAAATCAAAACGTACCACGGTTGAATACCTCAAATTCTTTATGGATGTAATATGCAAAAATCAAAAATCAAAAATTAACCAAGAGAAGGGCACAGAATTCGAGCACACATACAGTCAATACTACTGTGCAAATCGTTACACGAGAGCGTCGCTGATTCAATCAAAAACTTATTATAAAAAATAAATAAAAACCCTTAAGGATGACACAAAAAGCGGTCAGAAGGTCACCTCTCGGTTGACTGAACAACCGGGGATTTCTACCGACTAACTAAATGATCCCACGAAGTGAGATCAACGCTTGTCATCAAGCTTAAAAAAAAAAAACAAATCGGATTCTTCCCCAAACACAATAAACACTCCGTTAAAAGAAAACTATGGCTTTCAAGGCAAAGGAAACACGGGAGAAAAACTCCTCCAAACTAAATCACGCTCACCGGGAGACTCAACATGCACAAAAAAATCTCCTTCGTATCCGATCGCTGACCTAAGGCCACCACTTGGTTGATCAATTGAGCAACCAGGGATTTCCGCCTTTTTTGGTCTGAACTCATCAACTAGAGTTGATGAGAAAACGATATCGGAAATCAAAGGGAACACTTACTCCTTTTACTGTGCAGCAATCTGTAATAATGTCAAAGTAGCTAAACGATTCCCAGCGACAACTAGACGCACGACTGGATTCCACAGGTCCCCTTGGTACTGCTGCCAACGTCGTCCCCTCGGAGGCGAGCCGATCTAACTGCCCTCACGAGCTCTCTTCCGAACTCCTCTCCAGCGAAACCCTACTCTCGGACCCCGTCAAGCGCCACCGTCCCGGTGCGCGTCCCTTACAAATTCCATTCTCGCGCAGTCCCATTCTAATTTTACCCCCCAACGCTCTAGTGCACACACACACACAAGGTTCCCCTATATGTGTACTCTGAAGCTTATTACATGAATTAAATGACTATTTCCAACAAAATTTATGAATAAATTAGTAATTATATGCATTAAAAATCTCAAATGAGTTAATTATTCAACTAGACTTTATTTTCATATCTTTTTTACGTATCGATGAAATCCAAAAGTTTCAAATTACAGTTATTAAATAACTAAGTAATTCTCACAATGTACAGTTTTTTATTATGAAACGACGTACAAAACCGTAAAAGCGATGTAAAACTTGAGTTACTTTAAAAATTTTGTTATTTAATGATTTCTTATTATACTACTAGTTAAAAAACTAATTATTAATGTATAGTTATTAACTACCCAAATCGATAAGTTAAATGAGGCTTACGTTTACAGCTAGTTATTGAGGACATTCCGGAAAATAATTATTTTCCTGTCTTATCGATCAGATTCTGCTGATACTATTACAGCTGTGTTACACGACTTATTGTTAGCAGCTGTTCTATTCAACAATACGTAAATCAGTAAATTTCTTGACTGTTTCTTTGACTTATGGCACATAGATAATAAGAATGAAAAATAAGGTTATGTTTTAATCGTCTGTCATCTCATTTTTCTGTTTGAGCTTTGAATGTTGTTACCAAATTTGGGCTTTATTAACTATGAGAAATGGTACAGTTAAGTGATAGTACTTCTTTTTCCAATAAAATAATTATTTTTGTAATAAGTTTGGTTAATTAACTCGATACTTAAAGGGATTCAATTATTAAGGTGAACAATTATACGATTCTTTGGATTATCTATTATTTCTAATAAATAAATAATTTATACTTATTGTAAAAATCAAACTCTTTCTACAATTAATGCCTGTGAACCAACTATAAAGATACGTAGGAATAGTACTAATAATAATTTAACACTATCACTAAAAAATTATGAAGTTTATTGCCGATAATTTATTAATTTATTAAAAATCCCTATTCAGATACTAAAATTAGAGCGTTCGCGTTTCAAGCGCACGAAATTCAGGGTTAGGACGATAGGATATTGATGTATTAGAGATATTTAAATTTTCGTGCATATTCAAAATTTGCCGCTGAAAGTATCCTACCTCAGTAATGCCACATCTTGTTTGGCTTTGTTTAATGGCTGTGAGTACACAAACATGTACATACACGACATCGATTTGCTCAATATATTTCATCAATTCTATTATTATTTATGGAACGATTTTAGATTATACTATGAGAGAGTCATCTGACCGCCTCCCTCCTCTTCCAAGACATTGTAGTTCTCTAAATCTGCATAACACGGTAAAATGCTATATACCAGAAGCCTATTGAGAGGAGAACTCCTAACGCTGCGTGCTTTCTACTAAGACATTCGAAAGTACCTGTAGCCAATATTACACTGTTGGCAGCTCTGCTTGGTGTAAGAACATGCCTATCCAAATTATACACAAGAACAATTTGGCTTGCTACTAACTTAACAATAAGACCATTTCTCAAACACTGAGCTTGTTTTAAGCATTTTGAGACATACATGTCTAGTTTTTGTTGTTCTAACAACTTTTTGAGCTATATTTTTCGGAAAGCTGTGGAGTCGAATTAAAGACACTAAATTAAACAAAAATAGATTAAGCATACCGGCAAAAATACTTATTTTATGATATTTGAAAATTCGAGTATGCAAATCTGAAATAAATAGTAGCGCGGTCGCCGAGGCTTCGTCTGCTTTCTCAAACTTATCTCGTCGCACTTCTGCGAGACTAAATAAATAATCTTATTTACAAGAATAATAGACGAATTATAAAAATCGTTTCACAAAAGATTTTTGTAAAATCTGTTTTTAAAATGATCTCTTTAAAAAAAAGATTTTCTACATTCTTAAACATAGCTTCAATTTTTTTGATGGGATAAAAAAAGTTAATTAAAATGTGTTTTGCTTTTAAATAATAATTAACAAATGATGTATTCTTCCATATGAATATTGTTTATGTGTGTGTGTTTTTTTATTATTTTCTGACACACATCTCATTGAAATTATTAGGTCGCACAGGAACAAAGCAGACGAAACCTTGGTGACCACACTACTATTGACTTCAGATTTTTATACTCGAATTTTCAAACATCAAAAAATAAGTAATTTTGCCAGTAAGCTTAATGTATTTTCGTTTAATTCAGTTTCTTTACTTCAACTTCACAGCTTTTCGAAAAATATAGGTCAAAGAGTTGTTAGAAAAACGAAAACTAAACATGTCTGTCTCAAAATGCTCAAAACAAGAGCAGTGTTTGAGAAATGGTCTTTTCGTTAAGTTAGCTGCAAGTCAAATTTTTCCTGTGTACAATTGGGATACAAGTGTTCTTGAAATTAAAAGAGCTGCCAACAGCGTGATATCGGCTACAGGTACTTCCTAATTTTATAGTAAATATCACGCAGCGTTTAGAGTTCTCAGTGGCTAAGGTGGTAGAGCACTTGATTCTTGCCGGAGGGCTTGAATTCAAGACTCTGCTTTATCACTTTCTCCTGGGGAACTCTGTAGTATTTTTATATGATCTATAATCACTTGGATATTGTATAAGTAGGCAACTGGTATAATGTCTTTTACCGAGGCATGCAGATTTACAGATAATAATAGAGAACAACGCTGCCTCAAAAGAGGTGGCGGGATAATAGATAAAACAGATAACTCTTTTAGTGGAATTGTTCCGTAAATAATCAATAATACGAATAAGTATTAAAGTATATGTGGCTAATCAAAGTCGCATATATATATATATATATATATATATATATATCCGCAGAAATTCAACAAAGACAGACAAGACGAGGCGTTGCTAAGGTAAAATACTCACTCAGCAGCAAATTTTAAATATCCATGAAAATTTGAATACATCAATATCCTGTTATCCTAACCCTAAATTTCGTGCACATAAAACGTGAACACCTTTATTTCAGTATCTGAACAAGAATTTGTAATGAATTAATTTATTATTAACAATCAATTGTATAACAGTGGTAAGTTATTACTTGTACCGTTTTTTTGGTCATTGAAGACAAATTAACTGTATACAAAATTTGATTTTCATGATAAATATAAGTAATGGATGATAAATAATGAATAATCCAAGGATAATTAAGATTTTTTTCCTTGATAATTAGATCCTTTTACGTATCTAGTTAAGCAACCAAATTTATTAAAAAAATAACTATTTCATTGGAAAAAAGTATTGCCGATTGACTTTATCGTTTCTCATGATTAATCAAGCCTGTATTTAGCAACATAATTTGGAACTCAGGGACAAAAATGAGATGGCAGACGATTAAGACAACCTCACTTTTTTTTCCAACCGTGTATTATAAGTCAAACACGCAATCAAGAAATCTACGGATTAACGATTTGTTCAACAAAATAGCTACTTAGAGTAAATCGCGTAACACAGTTGTGATACGATAGGATCGATAAGAAAGGAAACTCTAATTATTTCTTAGAGTCCTTTCAATAATAGACTGTAACTCTATGCTGCATTTAACTCAGCGATTTGGGTAGTTAATAATCATTCAGTAACAATGAATTTCTCAAATTGCATTTCTTGAGAAAATTTATTTCGTTAATTTTTGTAGGGTAACTTTATAAACTATTTGCACAAATTAACCTCTTAAATTTTTATATTCAAAAAATTTTCATATGAGCAACTTTAAGTAGGAATTTAGTGGAACTTTTGAGTACCATTGTAGTTATGTTGTATAGACTTCCTTTCTATTCAGTACTTTCTAATATAAGCAATATTTAATGTAATTAAGTTTTTTGAAAAAAGTATTTACACAATGGTATTTTCCTGAAGAGTTATGATTTCCTTATAATAATAATAACTTTTAACAAAACTCAAAAATTAGGTAAGTTTAATGTGTTAAGTTAATATTTTGTAAGGAAAATCTAAAGCGTTTGTACTCTTACAATAAATATTATTCTTCCCAATGAATCAGTAGCCTTGAAAAGTTTTGAAACTGAAACGTAAAAACAGTCAAGTTTCTTTTAATTAGTGCAACATACATTTTGTGTGACACTCGTAGTGTAATACCGTCTGGTCCTTGTACTGTAACAAAATCAAACTAAATAATATGGACTTTTCACTGGTACTTTATGTAACCAGTCAATATTTTTTAGTTTGATTTTGTTAAATTACGAGGACAAGACAGTATTATAATACGAGTGTCATACAAAATGTATGTTGCACTGAAGAAAAGAAAAAAAAAACTTGACCATTATTACACTTTGATTTCAGAACTTTTTAACGCTACAGATTCATTGAAAAGCATAAAATTTATTGCCAGAGTATAAAGGCTTCAGATTTCCTTGCAAAATATAAACTTAATACATGAAACTTACCTAGCTTTTAGTTTGCTTATAAGGTATTCGTATGGGTTTTATATCCTTGGATTTTCAGTGATTTTTTAACGAATTTTCATCTCCGTAAGTCATAAAACAGTATTAACGTTAGGAAGTCAACAGATCTAGAAAAAAATGATGTGAGGTTATCAAAAACAATATTATAAAATACATACACCATTGTTTTAAAAAAATTGAATTTAACTGCATATTTTTTGTGCATTGTAAATATAATTACAGATTTTATGTATACTTTTTCTTTAAGACAAATTCATTTCAATATTTTTTATTTTACTACACTGCATCTTTTAGTTGATTTATTATTTAAATGTTGTGGTTAAGCTGGTGTCAACATGAGTCACGTTTGATTAATGAGGATTCGTAGTATTTAAGAACAAAGTAACTGAATATTTAATAATTTCCTTTTCTTTTTTTGAATCTTAAAACTATTCAAATTTCAAGGAGGGAAGATCTTACGGACAAATTAGAACCTGGATTAATAACAGAAATGTTATCAACAACTTTTGATAAAACACCTTTATCAATTTTGGCCTGGAATAAGAAATAATATTCTCAAAAATGTTTGTAAATGCAGCAAATGTCAAAAGATAAAAATTGAACAAATAAAAACAAGGAAACTCCTGGTGTTCATATACACACCTATTGAAGCTTTTGATAAGGTTTCGATTGATACCGCTGGTAAACTGAGAATGACCTAAATGGTAATTACCGTTTGTTAACCATACAGTGTACTTTGACTACTACATCATACTTACTTATTGGAACAACTCATGAGAACTCTAAGGACTAATCATCTATTATCTCCAAACAAACGGATCACAAGAGCGAAGTCAAGCTGCCTTAGCTGACTTTATAAGGACTTACTCTGAAACTTTTAATGACTGGGATAATTTGGCCAAATTTGCAGCTTTTACGTATAACACGCGTGTACATGCAGCAACAAATTTTAGGCTCTATGAACTAGTATTTGGGAGAGTAGCAAGGTTGCCCTTGAAGATACCTAAAGACGAAAGGTTACAAACTTACCCATTATATTTACAAGGTCTTATTGAGCGACATCAAGAAATGTAAATTACAGCAGAAAATCAATAAATAAAAATGAAAATAGAAGCAAGAACAAGACGCGATAAAAAAATAAAGCATTTAAATGTGAAACTAGGAGATTACGTGTGGGAAAAAAAAGAAGTACGTTCCCATGAATTTGATCGCTTTTATAATAAACACCTAAAAGTTAAAACAATTTTTGACGGAAACAATGTGTAACTTGGAAAAGACGATGATGAAAACACACAGATAAACTAAAACTAGTTCCCCAATAATAGTATCCTCGTAAGAATTATATTCTACATGTCTTTCACAGAGAAAAAACACAACGATGCGGATTTCATTGGCCATCTTAATGACAATAGTACTGGAAAGTTGCACAGATTTAAGCTATGCTAGTCATGGCAACTATAGCATAGAACCACTTGAAACTAACCCTGGAATATACAATGGAAGAATTGGTATTACAAAAATTAAAAAAGGCTGATTGGAAAACAGTGACATGGCTGGATATCAATCAATTCATATTGGAGTACACGCCTACTAAAGGATTAAACAAAACCTTTCGATATTGTATTGCACAGTTTGGTTATTCTACAACACTGTTGAAAATAATAAATACAGTACTATAAATGCGGAAGAGAACATCTTTCTACCTCCCAGCATACGAACAAAAAGACTGACACCTTTTGGAATTATTGGAAGCGTTGCTTAAGGACTTTTCGGCTTAGTCACAGAAGACGATATCAACGTTATGAACACTAAAATCAACAATTTTCATACGGACCAAAAAAAATATGTTAAGTTATATAAACAGAATAGCCATATTTTTGCAACTTCATTTAAAGTATAATAAATCAAATGGATCAAATACGAACCCGAAAGTTGCAGAGTAAACTATATCCTCTTTTTATTTTAATACCTAATGTCATTGAAGCTATTATAATGATAATAGCAATACTCGTCAGTAAAGCAAGAAACTGTTTCAAGAAGATTACGAAACGTAGTATCTCGAAAAAATTTATAAAACGCAACATCAATCCACTGAACGTAGAACCCCGAGTAACAATAAAACAAGAACCAAAAGATTACGAACCAACTGAATTTTATGTCGAAATTGAAGAGAAACAAAAAATACCTAAATCATCTAAAACTAGACCTACAATGAAATCGCGGAGTTTGATACTCCCACGCCATACACCTAAAAAGTTGAAAATGGACTCATAAATCAATCGTAATTTGATACTATTTTCCTTCCAGGCTGCACGATGAACCCTGACTATGAAATAACCATAAAAACTAGAGTTCACGTAAATCATCTTTTACATAAAGTTATTGAACAATTAGAGAATAAAGGGAACATCAAGGAAGTGCACATACTTGCATATTTACGTAGTTATAAACATTAAACTATAACCACCAACTACAATAGTGATTTATTTACTAGAAGAACTCATGAAACACTAACTATAGGAGAAGAAATTCAGACTCTTTCTCCTTTTAGGATAAGATCCACTATTAGCACAGCATTTTATTGTCCAGTCTCATCTTTAAAATGGGTAATTCTTTTACAAATCGAACACCTGTCTGATCGACACCTCTTCGATTTGGCTGAAACTTTTTTCACGGATTCTATGTCGAAAAAAAAGAGATGCGTGTCAGAGGAAATTTGTTTTCTTTGCATATTTTCGATAATAGAAGTGATCGAACATTTGAGAATGGCAAGTTTTTTGGCTCGGAGACTTATTTTCTTAAATTCATAGTTCCGAATCTTTAAGAGCTACAAAATTATTACCAATTGCACTTTTGTAGCTGACGGATTAAACTTTAAGAAAAAAATTTTTTTTACAAAAAATACTAACAAATTTAAATTGTTATTAACAACTTAATTGTTAAAACCGATTTTTAACAAACGCCCCCAAAAAGAATCAAGTTTTTAGTAGTTTCATCGCATTCTCTGTCAAATTTTACGTCAAAAACATGTTTTTAAAATATAGTACCATTCCAATTATTATTGTTAAAATATTAATTTATGTAGCGCGTGACGGCCAAAAAACGATTTTTTGCTAATAAATTGAAATCTGTTCATCGTATAAAAAAAGTTAAATGTAAAAGTTGTAGATAATTGACAGATCTACAACTTTTGTGAAAAATTTTTTTTGACATAACCTCAAAATTTCAAATTAAATTGCAAAAAATGTAAAAAATCAGCTTTGCAACAATTATTTCTTAGCAATTTGCACAGACAATAATTTATGGGTAATTTATTTTGAATCGAATCTCCTGACATGTTAGAAAACCAATCTTGATTGAAAACAAAATTATTATCAAGCGTTGAAAAAAAATCCATCCAGTGCGTAACTTTGACATGTGGGATTTACTTCATATTTTAAAATTATTTTTGTTTTTGGAACTTCGTTTTTTAGCATTAATAATTGTTTTTTGCATGGTTTTTTGGTTTAATAATAAGTTTAAAAATAATAAGTTTTGTTTGCATTTCTGAATGCTTAAATCATGATACTGTTGCCGTTCATCTCTACCAAAGACAACTGATTGAATTCATCAAAAGTAATTTGCCAGGTGTACAAAAAATAATATATATGTCCGATGGAGCAAGTGGACAATATAAAAATAGGAAGAACTTTATTAATCTTACGTATCACATGGAAGACTTCAAAATAGCTGCAGAGTGGCATTTTTTTCCCACTTCACATGGTAAAGGACCTGTGACGGGATAGGTGGAACTTTAAAACGACTAGCCTTCAGAGCGAGTCTTCAGAGGATAAACAATCCCATTCGAACGCCACGAGAACTATTCAATTGGGCGACAGAATCACTGCCAAACATTACTTGTCGCTATTCTACAAATGATGAGCACGAAGAAGAAAGAAAATTACTATCAGAACGATTTACAATAGCTAAAACAATAAAGGGAACCCTAAAATATCATTGCATGATTCCAATATCTTGTCAAGAATTAGAAGCTAAGATATTTTCATTGCATGAAAAAAAAAATGTTGCGAAAATTTTCAAGTAAAATATACTATTAAACTGTCAAGGAGAGTGCTAATTTTACTATATAAATGTCGTTATTTCAATAAAGTACATATTATATATTAAGAAGTATTACATTATTTTTTATTACGTGATTTTTTTAATTTACTAAAATATTTTTTTATCATCGATTATTATTTATCAAAGTCTTTCATGGCAGTGGTGGCTAATACAACAAACAGGGAGATATTACTTGACGCGCTGGATATATTATTTGTTTCAAACGCACTGGATAGATTTTTTTTTCAAAGCTTAATAATAATTTTGTTTTCAATCAAGATAGGTTTTCTAACATGTCAGGAGATTTGATTCAAAATAAATTACACATAAATTATTTTCTATACAAATTGCCAAAAAATAATTATTACAAAGCTGATTTTTTACATTTTTTGCAATTTAATTTGAAATTTTGAGGTTATGTCAAAAAAAATTTTTCACGAAAGTTGTAGATCTGTCAATTAACTACAATTTTTACATTTAACTTTTTTTTATACGATGAACAGATTTCAATTTATTAGCAAAAAATCGTTTTTTGGCCGTTACGCGCTACATAAATTAATATTTTAACAATAATATTTGGAATGGTACCATATTTTAAAAACATGTTTTTGACGTAAAATTTGACAGAAAATGCGATGAAACTACTAAAAACTTGATTCTTTTTGGGGGCGTTTGTTAAAAATCGGTTTTAACAATTAAATTGTTAATAACAATTTAAATTTGTTAGTATTTTTTGTAAAAAAAATTTTTTTCTTAAAGTTTTATCCATCAGCTACAAAAGTGCAATTGGTGATAATTTTGTAGCTCTTAAAGATTCGGAACTATGAATTTAAGAAAATAAGTCTCCGAGCCAAAAAACTTGCCATTCTCAAATGTTCGATCACTTCTATTATCGAAAATATGCAAAGAAAACGAAATTCCTCTGACACGTATCTCTTTTTTTTCGACATAGAATCCGTAAAAAAAGTTTCAGCCAAATCGAAGAGGTGCCGATTAATTATTATCAAAATCCGTTCGATTTGTAAAAGAATTACCCAAATTTATTATATGGTTTTAAGTTTCGTGTAGTAAAAAAAAAAAAAAAAAAAAAAAAAAAAAAAAAAAAAAAAAAGTTTAAGCCTTTGAGATTAAAACGCCTGTTGTATTTTATTGCAGCTGCATATTACCTAATTGCTAATTTTTTTTGTTATGTTAGGATTTAACATGCATCAACACTGCTTGTTCCGTTGTATTGAGAATCCGAAAATATTTTGACATAGCACGACCGAAAAGTTACCACCAAGGCTGATGATGAAGTACCGGTCGTAAAAGGACCAAGTATCTGAAGACTTTTTGCCCATTGAATGATATTAATTATATAAAATTCCAAGCCACGAGAGATGATAGAAGGGATTTATACGTGGTACTTACCACGTATTGCACCAAAGGAGCAAACATTAGGGCGTATAACGAATTCCAAAATCATGGAGTTCGGTATGCTGACAATCAACGGACACGCAACCAAGAACAAGGCATAACAATACATACGCCATGCGGAAATCATGTATATACATGCGAATGATAATTGCTTGGTATGCTGTGTACAATCCAAATTAAAACCAAAACAAGATGCAATATTTGTAATAAGAATGTCGGCCAAGTCAAATAGGACTGTCACCACGACCTGTGTTGTAGAATAGGAAACAACACTAATCTCAAACGTTAACTTGGACTAACAATAATAGGTAATACAAATAAGAACATATCAGGGAAAAAAAGACAAACAACAAAGGTGGAAAATAAAATAAAGATCAAACCTTTTTTTGTACGAAAGTATGAAGAAACCTCAACTCACATAACTATCATCAAACATTATACAATCATTTTATCATCAAATGCCCAAACTATCAACCCAATACGAATCATATTTCGTTTTTAGGAATAAGTTTCTAGCACGAGATATATATATATATATATTTTAAATTTAGTTCATAACCTTGTTTTTATAATGTTTACTTTAACATATATTCACCAAAGACAGAAAAATAGTTTTAAGAAGGGAAGGCTGTCAAGTGACGACTTGCGTAAATAAATGAATTTTTATTTTATTTTACGTTGCTGTACATTTATTTTCTCAGTAATAAAATTTTAAGACTCTTAAAAGAGTCAAACTTAACAAAAGTCGTCTCCTAACAAAGCTGACTGTGTACTTCGTGTCTCTTCGAAGTGTCAAGTGACAACCGAAGCGAGCCGCTAAGCTTAAATACATGAAGTCAGCAAGTACCAGCCCCATAGTATGTAGAACAAAAAAGTTTTAACTAAAGCTTCACGCAAGGTGCATTTCTTCGCACAGCGTTTTAGTTAGTAGCTTTTCACCGCTCATCGAGTGTGGTTCTTAATTTTTTTTATATCAACTCACAGTCACACTATTTAAATCATAAGAAACCTGTTGAAATTACAATTGTAATAATAAGATAAAAATATAAGGAAAATGGAGTTGTATAGAGTGCCTCGTTGCATAAATTAACAATACCAGAACAAGAGTAATACCGAAGGGTTGTACAGAGTTAAAGTGCTGAAATTATAATTTGATTGCACGTCATAAATCGAAGTCACATTTTTACTGGCGTAAAAGTTGATTGGTGACATTAAAGACAGAGACTAAATAACAGAAAATAAAGACAACGGTATAATAATATTAATAATATATACATTTCACAAACATATCATCCTCTCTCTCTTCTTTCTTATAAACTGGTTAACAGTTGAACAGTCTGCTAGTCCCGCAGCCCGTCAGAGAGTGTGATACCGAAATCCACAAACATTCAGTTTTTATTAGATGATAAGGATAAATAATTACAATTAATTATTTAACAATTGTTAGTTTTTTGTCAGTTAATTTTTAAAAAATGAGACTTTAAAGGGTTATTACACACTTTAGAGTCAATCCATCAACTTTTGTCTTTGATATAAATATTGTATTTACAATTAGTCATAATAAAAAATAAAAAAAAATAAATTTTTTTCTGAATTTCACCGTTTTGCCACCAAAAATTTTTTTTGCAACTTGAACAACTTCAAATATCTCAGTCAATTAACACACTTTTTCTTCCAACGTAATTGCATTTTTCATTAAGAAGCACAAATTTACAGAAAAAAAATGCTCTAGCTTACTTTTGTTACGTAGCAAAGGGATTGGTAAGGAGGTGCGCTGCGAGAATGATGAGTACTTATTACCTTAAAGACTTCTATTCAAGATACCACATCTGTAAGGCAAAGTCGCGCGTGTATTTCCGTTCAAGACTTGTCATGTCCTCCCATAATTGTCGCCCGGTATCTTGATTTAATAACGCTCGAGTGTCCCTATTTAAAGATCGCTGGGCCTTATATTACTTTGTTCTCCTACCGTCAGTGCCCTTTTTCTAAGGTAGCCTCGATGTTATTAAGGAGAGTCAGTATGATATGCATTGCATATCGTACGTTACACGTCCGAAGCTACGACGTCGTCACCCTCGATGACGCTGACTTTTCAATCTATCCAGAGTTGAGCCTGTAAACTTGCTTACGATTGTGCGTGTGTGTGCTGTGCTGTATTATGTTGTCTGTGTTGTTTATGCAGTTTAGTATTTTATATTCATCCTTCCATTCAATTGTAGAGAACTACTGTCTTTTTTACATTAATATTTTCGCTCTTTTAATCATTAAGTCTCCTCTCACTGTGTGTTGAGTGCATAACAATATTAATTGTATATGCGCTTTACCTTATACTACAACTATAAATGAAATTGCCACAAATTGAGCATCTGCTTAAGGCTACTTAACATAAAGTGTTGTTTCATATACAAAATAATACATTTGGAATAATATTTTGTTATTTTACATGGTGTTTGTATTTTATTATTTTACATACGCTAGTTTGTCATTCATTTATTCATTTATCAAACAAAAAAAATTTTTCATATAAATTTATTATCATCACTATTAAAGAGAAAAGAAAATTCTTTTATGTCTTTGTCTTACGGACTGCACCATCGATACAGTCGAGCAACTACCAGCGCTCATACCTACTTATTTTCTAAATGATTTATTTCATGTATTGTGATCAACGATAGTACTTTTTTGTATATAATTTAACTTGACATAACTTCACTGTCATTACGTATTTTGGAAAAAAAAGATAATTTTTTCTTAGTCTTGTCCTACCAACTGCTGTCATGATGTATTTTGAAAACAAAAATTCTTTCTCATCTTCGTCTTACGGACTGCGCCCCCCCCCCCCCCCATACAGTCAAGCGACTCTGGCACTCATTCTCGTCTACTTATATTGTTATTATTGTTTTTAGATTTACTACGTTAATTTACTTACGTTCATTTAGATCATACAAAGCTGATCACATTCGACATTTTTACAAAACTTTTGTGAAGGAAGAAAAGAGAAAAAATTTTTTCCTTTTTTCCGTTCTTCCGAGAAAACGTACTGAATACTGCTTTCTTCTCTATTAAATAGCTACGGTTCGTTGTACATACTTAAAATACTAGCCTAGTTGTCACTTCCTTATTTGAACAGTACAACATTAGGATAAACGAGTTCGAAGGGAGTTTATGCGTGTTTGACATTCATGAGTAACGCGAGCAGATTATTGTGTCCACTTTTTTCTGTCGTATAGTATGATGCTGCGTATCATTTATAACAAAAAGGTACATGTAGTATTGCGGATTTTTTTTTAGTCGTCTCCCCCCCTTCACGCTCCTTTAAATTTCTTTATCATTACTCACCCTGGCCTTGTCATGTTGAGTTCTCTGGAGTTCTCTCCAGTGCTACCTGCTTCTTTTGCTTGTAAAGTATTCGGCGTCCGTTGGTTTCGGCCGTCCGTTGCTTATTTTGTTCGACACACTTTTTTTGAACGTCAGCTCTTTTTATTATTTTATTTTTCTCCCTTTTTTCTATGTATATAATGGCATCCACTTCCACGAGTGCATCCAATTTTACGCGTCAGCTACGAGACTTTGTGAGCCTGTCGTTCGATAATAATCGTGTCACGGGATTCGTGGCTAGTGATGGCAGCGCTATTTAGATCGTGCCGTTCTGAAGGAAGCATTGGCTTGCCGCTAGTGCTCCCACGTAAGTACTTTTCAGCTACGTTTGTATCAGTTAGTTCCTGTACGTAACCGTGTGTACATATATATATGAGGCATTCTTTGTGGACATTAGACCCTATGTTGGCCAAAATTTAGCTTGAAACATCTAGTTTTTTATGCTGAGTGGCAGAATATGATAATCACATATGGCGTGGCCAATATGGCGGTTGAAAGTGATAAACACAACTCAAAAACAGCACTTTTACTTAATTTACATATTCTTAAGGTGTTAAAAAATATTTTAGAAGGCCAATGCAATTAACTTTTTGTTGCCGCATATAAATATAATCTTTTTTATTACTTAACGTACAACTATTGGTTCCGAACCTAAAAATATGCCTTGAAATAGCGTTTTCTCATTGTTTTTGATCATTTGAAACAGTTTAGTAGTAAACTACAAGATTTTTTCCACGAAACATTAATTCATTAACAACAATTGAACATTACTTTTTATAATCTTACACTATTCTGTCTCTAACCTTAAAACCCCTCCAAAAAGAGCTTTTTAGTTGTTAATAGTCTTTAAATACAACGTAATGATGGCATATAAGGAAACTTTTATAAATTGTTCATTGTTCAAATAGAATTATAACATTTTCTTTAATTAAACACAACGTTTATTTTCTAACCCTCAAATAATCCTCGTAATAGCATTTTCTTGTTGCTTGCAGTCGTTTCACACAACTTCAAAATAGAGTATAAGAAATAATTCAAGAAATTATCGTTCCTGTGAAAAATTTGACATTTTTTCTGATCAAACTTCAAGTAGTTTTATTCTATCCTTAAATAAGTTTATAATAAAAGCCATTTTATTTGGTAGATCGGTCATTTAATGTGATTAAAGTGAAGCAAAAAATGATTTCACAAGCTTTAATTTAACTTGGTTTCCCGTCTGTCTGTCCAAGACAAATCTTGCAATCGAGTTTTTGATCACTTCACGACATCCAATCAGGTTGAAATTTTGTACACACCCTTGGTTCTGAAGACAACGCAAAATTCTTTATTCAACATTATTGTTAATCGAATATGGCAACTATAAAAAATGGCGGATTACCTTCTTTTTACAAGTCTTTTGAAACGGATATCAAAAGAAAACGCACAACGAGTAGAATACAATAATATATTTTACGTCATGAGAAATTTAAAATAGCGACAACACGGAATGAAGGGTTACCTTTTCTCTTACAACTTCCTTGATATGGGTATTAAATTAAAGAGTATGAGGAGTAGAATACAATAAGCTATGTAACATCATTAAAAATAAAATATATTTCTACTGAACAATATTTAGAATCCAAATTAATGAGATACTTAAAATTTCAGGTATAATAACATAAGTTCAATTATAATATACTCATTGAAGCTCTCCAAGCCTTCACTTATAGACACATACAGGTTACTTCAAGTAAAAAAATTATTTTTCATTTTTTGGTTCAATAAATAAAAGCTTATTTTTAAATTTTTTTCTTTATTTTTATTCTTTTACTTCTTTGTTTTCTACTGTATGTGATCTAAAATTTGATCAATAACAAAAAAGTAATTTTTTTCTACTTTAATGTACCCTAAAAAAGCCACTCATGATGTTTATAGTGATTTACAATATATCGACCAATAAAATTTTTTTTTTCTCTTGAGTCGCAAATGTCTTAGATCACATATCTAAAGCTAGATATTGTGATTTAAAGATTACGATTCCTAGGTAACTTAAAAAGGGATAAAAAAACCACAATGAAAATTACTTTATTAACCTTTGTGCGGTAGTCCTCGATCTATTATTAGTATGTCACTTTGAGTGATGATAATGATTTGGCTGTTATTAACTACATTCAAATTTTTCTTTTTGGCATGTAACATAGTCAATATTCAATAAATTTTTCGTAAGGTTGTAAAATATTGTCACAGCATTACGAGGTTTTGTTGAGTGAATTTATTACTAGTTTCAAATAAAAAGATCATTATAAAAATATATTATTATAATAAAATCTGTAACACTAATTTTAAACGTAATTAAGTTTTATACCCGTAAGAGCATTTGAGTATCTCTTAATAAGTAATTGATTTTTTTTCAAGCACTATAAAGTACAATGACTTAATAGTATCTCTGGAACAGTTGGAGCCTCGTCAAACCTTCCTCTGAGTGATCTTAAATTTTTTTCATGCTCTACGTTACTATAAAAGAGTGTAGTAATACTGTTAAAGTGTTTTTGACCCCAATCAAGAAGTTTTTTAAGTGTTAGAATAGCATCAGATGATTTGCATAGAAGACTACATCGTGCAGCCTTTCTTTTGAACAATGCTCCAACACCATCTGATGATCCTTTGCCGTTAGTAAAGTTGCATGACAATGCCATTCAGCTTGGATACCAAAATCTGTTTGGTGATTGACGAGATTTATGATTTGAAACTTATTTTTAAAACGCTGCTTGGCACCGCCACTAAAATAAATAATTTTTTTTTGCCTTAATACTCCTTGTAATTTATGGAATAATCTTTTGCATAGTGTAAGCAGCTGCTGTGTCATGACGTGTGCTATCTGACAAGAAAACGGGACTTTTGTGTTTAAGCTCATTCTTTTCTTTGTAATAATAAACCACAGGGAATACACTGCATTGAGAGTTATTGAAATGAAAGGTCTGTGAAGCGTCTTTAACAAAATATTAGTAGTTTTCTGAGAAACCTAATACAGCAAGTACGTTACCCTCACCAAGATTAAATTTTTTTTTTTTCAAAGAAGTCAGACTGCATTTTTATAAAACTGTGAGGTTTCAAAAGCAATAGCTTATCTCCTAATTTATTTAAAAAATCTTCAGTGGACAGAATTTGCATTATGAAAGTTGATCGACCTTTTCTTGTTCATGTACTAAATTGTACATGATAAATATGATGATCTGCCATTGTTTGATTTAAAAATTGTAAGAAATTTTTAATGACAGAAAATTGGTCACATTCTTGTAAATAACAAGCTTCTGTAGGTTTATTGCAAGTTATTTTCTTCAGACAATCCTGGTAATCACTTATAGACTTATTTAAATAACTTGTTAATAGGTTAATATTTATTGCATTTAAAGTAGTTTACAGTTTTGGTGAATGGTGCAAGCACAGACTAAATGTGTTCCACTGGAACCTGCTAGAACACAGTTTTTTGGACGAAGCTGGGAAAATTTGCTGAAGCATACCGGGTAATCAGAATGGTCTTGTATTGAATGTATGTCGGGTCGAGTACGTCGATTGCGTTAGCGAAGGGAGTCAGTCTAGACACCATAAGAGGTACAGCTGCATGGTCCGAACGCTCGCAGATGTTTGCGAAACATTATAACAGACCAATTCAAGCAAAAGGTGATAAGTTTGCGTCTTCTGTGTTAAACCCGATAAATAATAAGAGATAGATTAATTGAGATACAAAAAAATTTTCTACTAAATGTAAAATTTGTTCAAGTCAAACATTGTAAAATAAAATAAAAAATTATTCTTATTTCGCTAAACAGCTACATATGTCATATTTATAATCTCGAGAACGGGGCGATTGAAATGTAATTGTACGATCAAACGAACTTAACTGTACGTGAAGTTCGATCGCAATGATATGTAAAGAGCCTCGTTCGAAGAGATTATAGTCTCACCAAAAAAAAAATATATGTATATATACACATGCGTATACACAGATCCCTGTACTTCTGGTTGTATACAATTATTTTATTTTATTGAGTATCCTCTAAAATAATGAGAATATCGCACGGCGGGCCGTGCAGGCGGTAAGAGAGCAGCGTGGTGGCGGCGCTCGGGTTTGTTTTAATACTCTAAACTTGTAGGCTAGGCAAAACGGGCTGACTATCAAATCTCGGCGGCGTCATTTTATATATATATATACATATATATATATATATATATATATATATATATATATATATATGTTTATTTATTTTATAATCTTTTCACAAACAACTGTAATAAATTACTGTAGCGCCCATGAGCTAATGCACATAAATAATTTTTTTTGTACATATCACGGGAAGTATACTGAAAATTATTAATGAATTCAGTAAATTTTTACTAACTAAAATCTACACGAAAGTTTTTTCATTACTTAGTAAAAAATAGTAATTATGAAAAAGTAAGTAAACAATAAAATAAAGGTTTAAAAAATTAAAAGGTATAAAAACCTGTCTTTTGAGTATTAATTTTTTCATAATTCCAGTGACGATGAAAAAACATAATTTTCGAGTACCCCCCTTGAATTTAATATATAATCATTTTCTGCAAAAAATAATCAAAAGTATTGTTTAGAGGCTAAAGAATTTTATGAGTTGCTGTACTTCCTTGATCTTGTTTAAGGATATTACTTAGTAGAAAAGAAAAATAGTGTTGATTTGCTGATTGAAAAATCACTCGATAAACAACGATTGAAAAATTCACAGTTATTTCTGAAAAAGCAGGTAATCACGTTTTTAAATCCTTAATTAGTACTCAATTCACAACAAATCCAAGCCTCATTACATATGACCATTTTTGTGATTGCACGCTCTCTCTTTCTCTTTCGTATTTTTTTAATAATCCGTAATAATATTTTAATTCCATACTTAATTAATAATTTCCAGTATACTTCCTGTGATATGCACAAAAAAAATTATTTATTAGCATTAGCTTATGGGTCCTACAGTAATTTATTACAGTTGTTTATGATAAGATTATTTAATCAATAAACATATTAAAATAAGAATAGAAATAAAAAAAATTGATGCCGCCGAGATTTGATAGCTCGTTTCGGCTAGCCGAAGCAAAAGACTTAGTCCACTCGACAATTGCTGCTCGTACCAGTAGTGTATAACAAATCATACGTAAGTTGAAGAAAGTGGGCGGGGCTTAAGTTCAAGTATAGGTAGAGGGAGCTCCCCACTCGGGCTTTTTGAGTGTAGGAGAGAGTAACTGCACATGCGCCGAATTTCCGAAAATCTGGGAGCCTTGGTATCCGCTGCTCTTTCTAAAGGGGGGGGGGTCTTTCTTCCTCTCTAAATTACTTCTCTCCTTTTTTTCCCACTTGCCTCTGTCTATTCTTTTAACTAGCTCGGACCCATGCTTACGCTTCCCACTTCTCTTACTACAGTGGCCTCGCGTAGTTATCTCTACCACCTGACTTAAGTTCTGGATTCATCGCGCTAGAAACTTGTATCATAGGCGCATAATGTGCATTTTTATCCACACCTCCCAGATGTAAATGGCCAAATTCACCGTCTGTTGTTGCAATAAAATGAGTGTAAATGTAAATTTCATTAAATAGTGCTAAACGTACAGAAATATTTTTTCTGAATTCTTGAGATAACAAATAAGTACAGTCGCCGTTCCTTAACATTGTTTGTAACTCCAAAATTTCTTTTGTTTCTCCCAGCTCTCCAAATTTTTTTAACAAAATAAAGTTGCGATAAATTGTTTGTAACACAGCAGTTAAGATATCGAGTTCAAACAACTTTTCAAGGCTGTGAAACAAGTAGTTTCCAGGTGGGTCGGATGTTATTTTCGATATTTTACTCAAGACCGCGCTAGATTATGTGCATTCGCAAGTTTCTATTAGTGTTTTGGTGTTTTGTCTTTCAAATATTCTAGCCACTTATCTAAGAATGCAACTTTCTCCAGCTGCTCATTGTGTTCGTTTCGTACTGCCATCTCATTTTTCTCTGACTGAGCCATACTCTTCTTGTTATGTGAGTTTTTGTTTACTTCTTCTCTTGAGTGTCATGCTGCTTATACTATTAATATTATCTCGCTACGCTCCAACATATACATCTTTATTTCCGGTATGCCTTCTACATCTCACTTTTTAATGTCAATCATTACTAAAGCCTACAAGTCATCGAATCTCCCCTCTAAAAAGTCATGAATAAGTTATCTGTTCTTCTGTAATTAACTCTTAATTTTCATTTGTAACGCTAGGCAATGGTGTGTCGCAATCAGCTATTATTATTTCCTCGGACGGGTCCGTCATTGATTACGTAGCTGAAGAACATGGTTTCTGTCTATGCAAAGTGTCAAGTTGTCGTTTATGTGCCGTCCGTAATTTTTCTTTTCGTTCTTATGTGCTGGCAGGCTTGTAGCAGATATTTTCTTTTAAAAGCTTGGATCTTTCATTGTGTACCCTAATTTTTTGTCTGCTGGCCCCTGCAAAATAAGTCCTCCTTTCTCTGCAACATCTCGCAACTTAAACTTGTTTTGACCCCTCAGTCCTTGCTGCTGCGGTGAATTCTTTTCGTAAGGCTCCTATAATTCAGAGTCCAAATCACTATTTACTTGACTTTCTGTACTCATTCTCGAACCTCTTTTAATATTCTCACCGCAATATTGTTTTTTTTTTTTTTTTTTTTTTTTTTGCACTATGACGTTTGAGTTTTCTGATTTGGTACAATGGATTTTCATTTTTTTCGGATTACCTTGAATTCTCTTCTTAAGAGATGCCCGTATTTTAAATATGCGCGCCGGTGGTCCGTCGCTATTGGCCAGTTCTTCATTCTCTTGTTCGTCCACTAGATGATATAGCTCTTGGCGTGGCCGCAGGATTAACTTCCCCCTCTTATAGTATTGAATTGCGTAACAATGCGTCGGGTGATCTATTTTTTACGCTCAGGCGGCATATGACTACGAACTCATACTTTCTCAGTACCACTTTGAGCCTGTTAAAACGAATGTCTGATTCTTTATATGCATGAAAGTGCTTATGCGGCTCGTGGTCTGTAACCACCGTAAACTTGCGTCAGTATAAATATGATCTAAGCCGCTCTTTTGCAAATACAATCGCCAACAATTCCTTGTTCTATGTCGGGTAGCGCAGCTCGCTCCCTTTAAGGCCGCAAGACACGTACTCGCACGGTCTATCTTTTCCGATTTTTCCCTGACTAAGAATCACTTTGATCGCGTTATCTGATGCGTCCGTCGTAATGATAAAGGGTCACTACAAATCTAGGTTAATGAGTACAGGTCCACTGCCCAGTGTATTTAGGAGGATTTTGAATGCCTGTTTTTCTTAATCGCCCCATTTAAATGCAATGCTTGCTTTTGCGACAGTTTTGATAGAGGTTAGTCAGTTTGAGCATAATTTTTGAAAAATCGTCTGTAGTAGCCTACGATTCCTAAACTTTGTTTTACTTTCTTTACGTTAGTCAGTCGAGGGTGATTTCTAGCCACTTCAAGTTTCTTTGGGTCAGTCATCATCTGTGCATTGCCTACAATTTAACTGAGCACTTTCGCTTCTTTTTTTCAGAATTGACACTTTGTAAGTTCAATCGTGAAATTTGCAGCTTCCAGCCACTTCAACAGTTTCGCGAAGCGTCTCTCGTGTTCCTTAAGATCAGGGTTGAAAACCATTATGTCGTCAAGATACACTTCTATTTTCTGGCCTTGTAATCCTGCGCGTGCTAGTGCGATTGCCCTTAGAAATTTGTTTGGCAAATCCAGGCATATAATAAGCATCCTTTTGTATCGGTAGTGCCCGTTTGGACCCAAAAATGCTGTCTTATGTGCATCGTCTTCGTGTATTTTTGACTGAAAAAAGCCGAATTCGCGATCCACTACAGTGATGTAACATGCTGCCGGTAGTTTCTCTAAAATATTACACTGAAACAGTAGCGGGTAACACGAGGCCACTGTAACTTCGTTTAGTAATCAAAATCTGTGACAACTCTCACCCTTTTTTCATTGCTTAACACCAGTTGTTTTAACACTATCTAGGTAATTGAACTATATGGCGAGGTGGAGGATTCAATTATTCCTTGTTCAAGCATTTTCTTTATTTCGATTTTTATTTGACCATTTATCATCGGTGAATATCGGTATTTTATTACTACTATGGGTTTATCTAAGATCGTTATAATTCGTTGCTTGAACAGGTGTATTGCTTTGAGAGGTTCTCCGTCAAGGCAAAATACAAAATAGTTTGATTCGATTAGTCTTCTCACATGTTCTATTTTTTCATGGTTAAAACTGGCTGTGTCTACAATTTGCATGATCTTGTCCACCTGCTTCTGTTTCTTTAGTTTCTCTTCGTCTTTCACAAAATTTTTCATTTTTTCTGTATCAAAACTTTTTCCTTGATTAATTCAACAACTTTCCTAAGCTTTCGACATTTTCCCCTTCAACGTCTTTTGAGTGCATCCAGTAAATTTCATCGTAATCAAGCAGCTCTACATCCGAAACGGGCACGTATTTTATTTCGTCACTCATATTCATACTTTTATTGACTATTTTACCCTTAGTATTTCTGGACATAAAATTTACGAACATGACTTCGTCCATTTCTTGGAGGGGTATGCAGCCATTTTCTAAAATTTATTTCTGCTTTTTATTATTCGCGCGTAAATTGTTTGTCTCGATTTTGCAGCTACTTTAAAACACTCTGGCTTTTACAGTGGTATCTCTACGTAATCTAATTTAATCATATTCTCGGCAGCGCTTATCTGGCCTCAGTATTGCTTAAAAGTATCCCATCCTATAATCCCTTTCACGTTAATTGGAAAGTCATGGGAGACGACATGTAATGTGCACTTCAATGCATGCATTTGAGCTTGTACTGTGCCCAATGTTTAGCAAGCTTCATGAGTCACGCCGATAATAGGTACTCGATACCTACTGTCTATTAGCATGTCTGTGCTGAGAAAATGTTCTTTTATAATCAAAATCTCTGCACCTATATCCACATAAAAAGTCGCCTTTCCATTCTTTAACTGTAGTCTCCGTAACTAGATCGATGGTGGCATGTGCCCTGTTTCTGCAAGTTTCACAATTATTTTGGGAAGCTGCTTCATTTTTTGGTCACACTCTAAAAGTTTAAGTTCATTTTTATCTACGTGTGTGTCCAGCGCCTTTATCCAACTACTCTTTTGTCAGGCCCTTCTGCCTTTCCTTGTACATTTCCTCCCCTGCTATGTAGTAGTATCTTCGCACTCTGCTGTATTACATTCTATTATTTCCTGCACTACGTAAGTTCTCCACTTTTTCTAACTCCACCTCCCACGGCCTCTCTCTCGCACATTCTTTCTTGTCGGATACGCTTCTTTCCATCTCTTTCACTAATTCAAGTTTGACGTTTGGGGACCACGTTGAACATCTTGCCAGTTTAAAGCTGCGAGTGGGTCTCTTCTGCTGTCAGGGGCATACAAGCCATTTTCTTGATGCTGTGGGCCCCTATTAACTCTATCCTGTGGCGGCCCATTCCAAAATAAATTCCTGTTATAGCTGTCCCTGCTATCTTGATTTTTGTAGCTGTTTTCATAACGGTTAAAAGTATCCCTGCTGTAATTATTATACGAGTTACTATTGCCGTGTTTGCTGTAATAATCATTACCTCTGGGGTTGTAATCATTATTCCTATTATTGTAATTATTATTCTTGTCATTAAAATGAATGATTTTATCATTTTAATTATTATTCTTGTCACTGTAATGATTATTCTCGTTATAAGGCTCCATCGGGCCATTGTTATAGCCCCTGTATTGATTACAATAATTATTAATATAAAAATTATCATTCCCATTCCCATAATTATAGGCATTTCTGTTAATATAAGTATTAATTATGGGTTGCTTATGCCCCTCGTTTTGCTGTCTCTTTTCTTTTACCCTGTCTTTCTTGCATGAGCGACAGTCCCTCGTATATTGTCTCGGTTTCTGACAATAATTTCAACTTCCGATATCCCTCGAAGCCTTTCTGTCGTTTATCACTGCTAGTAGTTTACGCTCGGTTCAGCCATCGCAGTATATATAGCGTTTTTTTGTTTGCCCCCACTGCTTCTTTTGCCCTATTAGTGATTTCTGTTGTGGTCCTTCCTTTTCTTGCCAGGTTTACTAGTAGCTCCCACTTGGTTGTTGCCTTATCGTATGCGGGCAGTACACTTACTGGTATTGCGGGCTGTAATCTAAGGTCACTCTTGATTTTTAGTGCCTCTATGATTGCTTTCCCTAGTGTTCCCGGGTTAGAGGTTGCCATTCTCCAACTAAAAGTTGCAAGTAATCCATTTATAAATTGTTTCACCGTCACAGATTTCAAGTTTTCTTTCAGCGTCTGTTATTGAATTAGGGGAAAGTATGGGTTCGAATCGTACAACATCGTTAATCTATTTTACGATGGTTGTACTCGTCCACGGTAGTCGTCTATTGTTTTGCTGTCTTGTGTTATTATTTTTAGTTTTGCCATGAGCAAGTCTGCGTTGTTAATATTTCAGTATCTATTCAAGAGCTCTCTAATGAACTCTTAAACTGTTTTAAACTGCGTTGATCTTGGCGTGAGTCGTATCATCCTTTGTGATTATTATAAATCTTTTGTATTCTCCTAGTTGCAAGACTGCGTCTTATTACCTATGTTGTGGCTTAATAATAATCGGACGAAAAGAAAAGTAGAAGGCGAGGCAAGAAAGTAAAAGAGCGATGTTTGTCTTTCACTTGGTTTCTTTAATTTAGCACTGTATTCTCTTTCAATGATAAATGTGGAGGAATCTTATTTTGTGAACATCCATTGTCTGTTTTTGTTAAAAAAAAAATGATAAGAACAAAAATAGTGATGAATTTTCCAGCCGATATGAGTGTAATTTGTTATTTCCGGTTGTTCCCTATGTCTCTACAGAGCTTATTAATGAAATCTCTCCGTTTTATGTTTGTTATGCAAAAATTTTTCTATTCCACTGCATATTTAAGTCTAGTATCTGGCGTGATTTTTGTTTCGGGTAACACTAAAAAGGGGGAGCGGACGAAATAATAAATATATATGAATAATAAAAATTTCTAACAATCTTATCTTTGCCTAATAAGTGCCTTTGCTATCTGGCCTCGGGAGTAAGGGATAAAATTAATTTCATTATGTATGTACTTACGTGCTAGTCGATATGCACACCAGTAGAAATAAAATTGCGAATACCATTTTCCTTCAGCACTCCCTGTTTGTCTCCTGAATACTGCGATAATCTGCAATTGGTATCCTAGTACTGTTGGCATCTGGGCTGTTATCACCGCTGCTTGTAGAATTTGACCGGAACTGTCATGTTTGATCGGATCCTCGGCCTCTCGATTATTAATCGTCGTATTTTCACGGCATGCGTGCTTCTCGGCGGAAATTTTGAAACGTGTCAAATAAGAGAAAAAAATCAGGTGTCGGTCTCGGGATCCACGACAGATGTGAAACAGTAAAAAATATGTAATTAAACTCAGCTGTATTTCATTGTTTATGATAAAAATAGTAGTTTTCGTCAGATAAGTGGCATTGTGGTGCCATCGTCTCCAGAGCTAATTTGCGGCCCGAGGGGCCTGCGAAACAGGGCCCAAGGGACGTAACGCGTACACGGAGAAATGGCACTTATGTGGTGAATCCTATTTTTTCTACCGAGCGCACATCAGCCTGGCAAAAACGCACGAGGTAGGAAGAGTATTTATTTTCTTGACTCTAAATAATCTTTATTTCATATTTTTATATCCCAAAGATAGTTTATTCATGAATATGTACTTTTATGAGTGAGTATTATAGATTAGAAAAAAGCAAATTATGTTTGTATTTTTTTTGTTCATTAACACATAAACAACAAAAACCAGAAAAAACAACAATACACGGCGAAGAGTATAATATATACTACCTACCTACACAAAGGTACATGTATTAGTTTAACAAACGTTCATGTGTATTACTTTCTTTGTCTCTCTGGCTCTTTTCGGATACTTGTTTACTGTGCGTAGTTGCGCACGTGCGAAAAATTTCGTTGGCTTTTTACTAAAAATGGATTAATATGGAGTTTAAATAAATACAATTGGAAGATCCCGAAAAACTTAGCATTATGGTAAAATATTGATATTTTAAAATAGTCCTGTTCATAGAGAAGAAATTTTTTTTAAATAAAAAAAATATGATACTAATTTTGATATTAATTTATCATTTTCTACAAACACAAAATATTTAAAAAAGCAATGAAAAAAGCCTACCTGTATGAGTATAATGGAGAGAGAGAAAAAGGGAGAGAGAGAGAGAGAGAGAGAGAGAGAGAGAGCGATAGAAGACGAACAACAGCTCTCTCTATCTCACTCTAACAGGTTCTGTTGCATGCGTCATTATTGCAACTCCACGTGATTTTGCTAGTCAAGGTGGAGTTGCTTTCTTGTTGGAGTGAAATGGTTCCAAAAGTCTCTTGTCATCCCATAACCTCAATTTTTCTGGCGTTTGTCAGTGTGGTCACGTGATGAACATATCGCTCCCACGGCTCAGTATTTGTTGTTGATCGTGGCCAATTCTGCCTTACCAACAGTATATGTGGAATGCTTATATGCAAACTCGTCTTCTACTGTGTGCCTGACTGGATCGTCTGCTGCTGTCTTGTAACTGCTTTAGTTGCTTGCTAACCTGAGCTATGGGTGAGAGTAGCGAAAGTGACAGCTTATCGCATTGTGCTTCACCCACGGTGGCTCAAGGGCTCAGGCTTACGGAGGAGGACGTTACTAAGCTTCTTGACAGGACGAAAACATGCCGTGAGATTCTCTCTGCTGCCTACAAGAATGAAAAAGTAACCACTAGAATACAGGCTATTTTTGATGCGGCTAACGCGTTCTGTGATGCTATCAACAAGATCTCTGTGGCTGATACCGTGCAATTAGCTGAGGAGTGTTCCTCTCATGCATGTAAATCTGAGCTTCGCGAGGTTTGCTGCTCTGTATCTCAAGCAGCTGATAGTCTTGCACAGTTGACGGTTAAAGCTGCAGGTGATGATGCACCTGCTTTTCCATCCTTTGCTAGTGTTCTGTCTGGTGTACGTCGTAATGGGCCACCCTTCTCTGCTGGCCCCAGTGACCGTAAATTGCTACTTAGTAGTGGTCAAGCGATTCTTATTAATAAGGCTAAACGTATAGTAGTTGGCCCTAGTACTAGTGAATACAATAAATTTAACTCTGCTCAAGATACAAAGAATTCGCTACTGGGTAAAGTGAAAGCTTCGAACCTAAAAATTCGTGTTGATCGTGTGAACATACTGGCTAAAAAGAACTTTGTCATCAAAGAAGAGGGTCTTGCCGTCTTAGCTACCTGCTCTACTCTTAGCGACGTTGGACTTAAAGTTAAAAAAAAAATAGATAAACTGTTACCACGTATTATTTTACACGATTTACCGGTTAACTTCTCCAAGGAAGAAATAATTGACGGATAATTACTTAACCAGAACTTGCCCAACTTTTCACCTGACGACGTCTCCTTAATCTACATGTACCCTGCAGGCAAGAAGAAATATAGGTCTTGTGTTGTTCAAGTCACTCCAGCTGCACGTGTTCAATTGTTTAGGCGCTCACGTATTTACCTGTGGTGGCTGCAATGTCGCTTTGCTGACCACATCAGTCTTATACAATTTTATAAGTGTCAAGGCTTTGGTCATATTGCTCAAAATTGTAACAACAATACAGTGTGTGGATTCTGCGCCGAGGCTCATGAAAGGAAAACGTGTAAATCAAGATCGCAACCTGAGTGCATAAATGGTCTCATACGATAATGTTATTCACTGAGCCTTTGATGTATCAAAATGCTCAATACTACGTTTAAAGATTGAGCGCAAATCCCGAAGCATCAGCTATGGCAACTAATCATAATAGTGTTACCAAACGTAATCTTGTGATTGGCCACACAAGTTCCAAGTAATTGGTGGTACACTTTGAGGACATTCGTGACATTATACCTGATCCCCATTGTCATATTTGTGGCATTAGTAAATCTTTGTTGAAGCCTCATATTCCTGACCAATAGGTGCATATAAATGGGTACACGCTGCTGAGGAATGATCGTATTGGCCGAGGTGGGGGCGGCGAGCCTGTTTATATTCTTCGGCTCGCTAAATGTCGAGTGGTTAGTGTCTTCCAGCAACATTCTTCGCAAGGTGTTCACCCTGAATACCTCTTGGTTGAGGTCAAAGCTATGTGGCGTTCATACCGTCGGAGTCGTACTTCGGTCTGGGCTGATGAATATAGGCGTCTACGCAATCTAGTCAATCATACTGTACGTAATGCAAAATATGCGTATTATCGAGATCAACTTGATGCCTGCCGAAACGCTACTGACACCTGGAGAGTCATAGACGATCTTGGCCTCACTAGAAGTAACAGGAGCTTACAGCAGCCTCCTGGCTCACCTACAACTGTCAACAAGTACTTTGTGCGACAAGATGATTAAGTTACTCTGCATGATATGCGTTTCTCTGCACGTATTTCGTCGGATAATAGGTTCTTCTTCGGGCTGGTTGATTTTGAGGAGGTCTATTATTTTACCAGTTATCTTAGACATATTTAACGCTTCGTTGCAGACTAGAGTTTTTTCTACTACCTGGAAGAGGGCTATTGTTATTGCTGTGCCTAAGAGATACCCAGCAATAACTGTTGATGTCTTTCGGCCTATCAGCATTCTTTGCGCAGCCTGTAAACTCCTTGAGGCTGTCACCTACAAACAAATGATTGCCTACGTAGAAAAGAGCTCTCTTCTGAGCAGTTGTCAATCTGGCTTTCGTAGGCATCACAGCACCAGTACTGCGCTTACGAAGATTGTCAACGATATACGACTATCGATGGACCGTAGACAAGTCAAACTCCTGGTCTCTATTGACTTCTCTCGTGCGTTTGACCAAGTCAATGTGCGGCTCCTAGTCATGAAGCTTCGTGCAATCGGCTTTTCAGATGTATCTTGCCATTGGATATCTTCATATTTGACTGGTAAAACTTAGATTCTTCGATTTCAGGATGGAAGAATGTCCCAGGCTTTGTTTCGTGCGTGTGGTGTGCCTCAGGGCAGCATACTCGGTCCTCTGCTATTCGCCTTATTCGTAAGTGACTTGCCTGATGTGAGCTTGAACGTAAGTGCACACCAATATGCCAACAATTCCTGTATCTATGTATCGGGTGAAGTTGGAGACGACCACACGATTGTTAAGAGAATCAACGAGGCTCTTCATGCTACATTGGTTCGGGCGACTTAAAATGGCCTAATCATCAATAAAAGTAAGATTAAAGCAATCTGGTTCGGCTCCCGGGGACTACTAGGTGCTCTGTATGATTTGGATACACCACCCGTACTTCTTATGGGCTCCTATCGACTTTTCGGTTGAGATCTCGTTGCTGGGAGTAACGCTTGAAACAGAACTCAGCTTGAGGGCTTACTGTGCCTTGGTCTTCGGAAGCTGTGTTGGTGCTCTATCTCGACTTAGACGATGTGGTAACTGCCTACCTAAAGTCACTAGGCTATTGTTAGTTTTCTCACACCAGGATTATTGCTTGGCTCTCTTTTTAGAGCTCTCAGCTGAAATGAAATGAAAGCTTAAGCGATGCAAGAATGCTGCCTTGCAAATCATCGAGGGTACACACACAAGTGGGAACACATACCACCTGTTTACAAAAAATACTCCATTCTGAGTCTTGAAAACAGAATCAACTATATGGTAATCTGCCTTCCTGCTTCCATTCTGTGAATGGTGCTCCTTCTTACCTAAGTGAGTTCTTTTAACTCAGGTCTGATCGCACTACCTTAGCCACGAGGACTTGCTCTCTTGATTTGGTTGTTCCCTGGGCTCAAACTGAATTATTTAAAAGCAGTTTTACTGTAGGAGCGGCCAGGCTGTGGAATGATGTCCCTCCTACAATTCGTGCTAAATATGCATCCAGCTCATTTCACTATGAACTTTTTGCATACTTCAAGCAACTGAATCCTCGCCTCTCAAGCTGACCTCAGTTTTAAGTGTCTCAACGATCTAATGAGGAGTGATCTGACACTTATACTTTTAGAGTGCTTATTATAAACTAAGCTTTTTAATTTTGTTTACTTTATTGCTTTTGATTTTAATTTATTTTTATTTTATTTAACTACTTACCTTAAACTCAATTATTTTGTTATATTTTTTTGTATCTTATATAATGAAGCGTCTAACACTTATCATCGCGACACCTGTATTTGAATGTATGTTTTGTGCTTGTACGCACACGAAGTTGGCTCAACTTATGGGCTATGTACTACGTTTAGGCTATTAAGGAACTTGAGTATTTAGTCTTAAATAAAGTTATTAATTCATTCATTCACTCTCACTTACTTTTATGGGTACTGCCAAAATGCCTTTTTCATTTTTTTTTCTCAACACTTTGCGCGTGTCAAAACAAAATTAAAAGTGCTTATTGATAGAAAATTTTTCGCCCTATCCGCTGGTATTTTTATTTTTTCTGGATATCAAACTGTTAAAAGATGTATGCAAAACGAACTTCAAAACACAATTTTACACAATTTTGAGATTAACAGAACACTCAAAAATAATTATAACTATTTCTTTTGAAATCAGTGGGCTCAATTATTCATAATATAAAAAATGCCCAATTATGGATCAATTTTATAATTCAGAAGTTCCTCGGTTGGTATCCATAAATAATAAGAGCAAAGATTGGATTGGCATGCTGTACAGCTCAATCGATAAGGTCTCCGTCTATGAATGCAAAGGATGTCGTTCGATTCTCGGAGTCAGTAAAATTAAAAAATTTTATATACACATTAATAATATGTTATATATATGCGTACGTGTGGGTATGCTATGTATGCAATACATATACTCGTATGATATTTAATTATTATATATTCTTCTATATAGCTATATATATGGGTAGTATACTTTACAAACGAGATGAGCGACAGTAAGCGCGCGAAGAAAAAGACAGAGAGCTGAGCTGAGCTGAGCTGAGCTGAGCCGAGCCGAGCCGAGCCGAGTTTAACCGGAGATCGTGCCATCACACGGGTAGCTTCATCGCAACGGTCAAACCCCCAAGCGCGCCAATAGATATTTCACATCAAAAACAATTACTGTTGCTGTTCCCCGCACCTAGCACCAAATGTGTTACGTGGGAAAGAGGTTGGTGAGGAGGTACGTCACGAGAATGATCAATACTTACTTATTTTAAGACTTTTATTCAAGATGCCACATTTATAAGGCAAAGTCGCGCGTGTGTTCCCGTTCTCGGATCGTTATGTCCTCCCATGATTGTCACCTGGTATATTGATATGATAACACTCGAGTTCCTTGGTAACGCCTGAACCTCTTGATAACGCTCGACTGCCGCGATTTGAGGTTCGCTGGGCCTTATGTTGCCTTGTTCCCTTCTTGTCGATGTCTTTTGCCAAAGTAGCTTCGCTGTTACGAGAAGTTAGTATGGTGTTCCCTGCATATCGTACGTACTACTCTGAAGCTGAGACACAAGAAATTTCAATTTTGTGCACTAATGGACTGATAATTAAATTTTTTATTGCCAAAAAATGTTTGTGTTATCTTTCATCAATCGCTTAATCAATTTTATTGAAAGGGAAGCTTTAAAAAATTGAAAGAGTCACATTGTAACAGCCGGAGTAGTTTAACGCTATTATCAGTACCCTTCTTTTTCGACTAGGTGGTCAAGCGGTAGCAGTAAGCATAGGGCAAAATTAATGTATCAAAAAAAGCTAAAATTAAATGTATACAAAAATTCGAATGAATTTCTATCTCTTATTACAATCACTTTTTGTACATAATTTGTGTATTAAGCACGTACAATAATTGATTCTACATTTGTAACTGGATCATAATGTAAAATAACTTACTGAAATTTAAGTGCCAGCCGCAGCCTGTGTTTTATCTCATGCTCACTACAACCAGTCAGTCACCTAGTCGCAAGAGAGGGTTACAGATGAAAACGTTGAGCTACCCCGGCTGTTACAATACGACTTTCTTGATTTTTTTTTATATTTTCTTTCAATAAAATGAATAAAGTTCTTTGGCAGTGTGATGCACGAATATATGAAGGTAATACACAAACTCTTTTGCAATAAAAAATTCAACTATCAGGACGCTTTTTAAAAAAACACGAATTTCTTGTATCTCGGCTTTAGAGTAAGCTAGAGTATTCTTTTTTTTTTAATTTGTGTTTTTGATGACAAATTTAATGAAGTGTGTTAGAAAAAAAGTATGCAAAATCAACTGATTTATTTGCAATTGTTCAAAATTCAAAATAAAATTTTTGGTAGCAAAACATTAGAATTCATAAAAATCAATTTTTCTTCATTCGTTATTATTGCGAACATTGGTTACAATGTTTTTATCGAAGCGAAATGTCGATAAACCGACCGTGTAGTTTGTAATGACACTTCAGAGTTTCATTACTAAAAAATTGATTAACATAAAACTGAAAATTTATTTGAAATTTTATAAATAGCCATTTGTTATGCAACTTAATATCTATATTTTTTTATGGTTATGTTCAAATTAACATGATAGTTTTATTTTGCGTCGATCAAAAGTTTTTTGGTAAAAAAATTTTTTTTCGCACTTCCTTACCATTAACCGGTTATTAACAATAAATAGCGTATTTGCAAAAATATCTATTTTATCAGGAAATCATTGACGAAGAGATTGATGGTCAAAAAATTTTTATAAAAGCAAAAGAATCAGGAATTAAAAAAACTAAATAAAAAATTGGCGTATTTCTAGAACTTTTTAAAAAAATAATCAAAGCCAACTTTTGATTTGGACAAAACTATTTTTTCCGTATTTTTGGGGAAAGTCTATAAAGGAATTAACATTTTTTTCTACTGGAAAACATAAGATTACATCGTATTCTTTTGTATCTGGGCAATGGACTTAAAATGTCATTGAAATATGTGAGCCACGAAAGAAATTTTCTTTGACCAGTCATGATGGTATTTTTTTTTTTTTTTTTTTCAAATCAGCTGACACTATCTCTAAGTCTGCTCGTACAAGTAGACCTACCTCAAGTACTGCTTAACACTTGTTGGTTAAACACTCAGTTAAAATTAAAATATTTATTATTTATGATGAAATGTGACATTTCCAAAAATTCTAGTAATGATAACTTTAATTCTTGTAGCCATTTTTGTTCGATGCCCGATTTTAGCAATGTATATGCTAAAACAGAGCAAGCTCATCAAAACTTACGAAAGTATAACCTTCTGGGACTTTAGAGAAGTTCAATTTTTCCAGGATTGGTTTTATGAAAAAATTATCAAATTATTCGAAAAGCTCGTAAGTAGGAGAGCTTAGAGCAAAGATGAAGGTGACTAGATAGTCCTCTTTATGCATTGACTCACTAATCCATGACATCTAGACAACTGTGTTTTATTTTTGGTGATTTAGAAAGAGAGAACCAGTGATTTACATAATTTAAGTTTAATTAAAAAAAAAATTGTTGGTTTAATAAGTTAATAACCACCTTTTCCTGTTAACATAAGTTTAATATTTATATACTAAGTCATATTTTTATATTTATTCAATTGTACTTCGTTGGCACAATCGTGCTTCGTAGAGATCGTTGTTGGCTCAGTTAGTTAGCTTACTAGCCATTAAAACAGCATAGCTCATGGAGTCGTGGGTTCAATTCCGGGTCGGGGCACTTAAATTTTTTATCATGGTTCTTTCTGGACACTGAATTCATAACACTGACTAAGCACTCAACGCGTTCAGCATTTAGATAATACAGGGTGTATATTTGAGAAGTACCCCCGGCTTCATCATGACTATTCAATTTTCAAGCTCCTTGCACTAATAGTAAGGTAATTTTGTAAGATAGTTCCTTTTTTAATTTAGTTTTAAGAACGAGCCACTTCCGCAAAACTATAGGGCTCAATTAAGTCCGTAAATCTGCCCATAAAACAATTTGCCCATAAAACAATCCACTCATAAAACGATCAACCTGTAAAACAATTTATCCATAATATAATCTACCTGTCAAACAATCTGCCTGTAAAAATACGCTCATAAAACAATCTACCCGTATAACAATCTACCCGTAAAACGATCTACTTTTACATGATCTACCTACCAACTAATAAACCCATAAAACGATTTCCCCGTGAAACGACTTTTCTGCAAAATGATTCGCCCATGATTGGAGTTAGTTACATAAGTATGTACATATGCATGCATGTGTGATAGTCAAAATTCAATAATAAAGTGATCCTTTATTTGTGTGAATAGTATGACGCTCTTTCTCCTCCAATAATTAAAACCAGAGTAAAAAGTCATCGTCATTAAGTATCACATTTTAATTTTATCACCCTTTGGCTCTTGCTCTACAAATGCTGAGTTTATATATTCTAACTGTGGGTATACGTCACAAACTTGGGATATTGTCGACATCTGGTCACTTACGTCGCAACAAAATTCCCACATTCAAATCTGCAATGTGTGCATACCTTTTGTTGCTCATTCCCCTTTTTAAAAAACGATGAAAACGTTAGCTTGATTTCGAGCTAGTTGGCCACATGTGCGTATCTCCGACTAGGAGGCAGATAGCTCCCCGAAATTTGCGCGACAATTTGTCGCTAATTTGTCGCTGAAAGATAAGCCTATTGCCGATTTTGTTGCAGATCATGAAACGAGCGAAAATGCGATTTCTGCCGATCGGCATACCAAGCTAGCTGGCCATACGTGCGTATCTCCAACTAGGAGGCAGATAGCTCCACAAGATTTGCGCAATAATTTGTTGCTAATTTGTCGCTGAAAAATTAGCCTATTGCCAATTTTGTTGCAGATCATGAAACGAGCGAAAATGCGATTTCTGCCAATCGGCATACCAAGCTAGCTGGCCATACGTGCGTATCTCCAACTAGGAGGCAGATAGCTCCACAAGATTTGCGCAATAATTTGTTGCTAATTTGTCGCTGAAAAATTAGCCTATTGCCGATTTTGTTGCAGATCATGAAACGAGCGAAAATGCGATTTCTGCCGATCGGCATACCAAGCTAGCTGGCCATACGTGCGTATCTCCAACTAGGAGGCAGATAGCTCCACAAGATTTGCGCGATAATTTGTTGCTAATTTGTCGCTGAAAAATTAGCCTATTGCCAATTTTGTTGCCAATCTTGAAACGAGCGAAAACGCGATTACTGACAATCAGCAAATCAAGCTAGCTGGTCACACGTACGTATCTCCGACTAGGAGGCAGATAGCTTCACAAAGTTTGCGAGATAATTTGTTGTTAATTTGTCGCTGAAAGATCAGCCTATTTCCAACTATGTTGCCGATCATGAAGCGAGCGGAAACGCGATTTCTTCCAAACGGTATATAAAGCTGTCGATAAGTGCGTATCTCCGACTGGAAGGAAGTTAGTGAGACGATATTGATACTAGAATTTGTTGCTTTTTTGTCGCTAAAAAAAACCAATTATCGTATCTTTAGTTTGAATGCAGATATGGGTCTACGGGTTTTTCACTGTTCACAACGATGCAGTCAATTACATATTTACCTAGTGCTGTGATATTGCTATGATATTAAACATATGAACGCCTTCTGCAGAAACTAGCACTGTTAGAATTTTACATTTAAATTAACATAGAAAAAAAACGAATGGTTTTAGCCTTCGTTGATGCGTTTATATAGTCCAAGAAAATACGAGATAGGAAAATCGATGTAGTCAGACATTTTTGTGGTTTTTATTGTTTAGGTGCGTGTGTGCGTGTGTAGCTCGTGTGAATATTATATATACGTTTAGTGAAGGTGACTGGTGCAGACTTTACGTGTTTTTGGGTTCTATGCTAATATTATGGTAAAATTATGCGCGCGTGCGCATAATTCCACTTTGGACCACATAATAACCCTTTCGTAAAGAAATTGTCCGCATACCTACCTTACTATTTATGAGTACATATTAATATCTTCCTATATTATAGAGTTATTTTGGTGAGGAATTCAACACAACCTCCCACAGACCCCTAGTAACCTCCCTGCCGCCCCCACTGCCCCCCACAAAATAAGGTAAAAAATCTTTATTTTCTCCCTTACTTTGACACATCGCGGTATTTCACGACACCCCCACAGACCCCTCAAGTATTTTTTCGTGACCCACCACCGCCCCCCACACTACTTTGGTGGAACCAGCTCTGCGAACTCCGCGAGCAACTTGCTAATTTTGACTCGAAAAAAATACCTAAAACTGCGGAATCGTTAGCAACGTTTGCAACCGCTTTGTAAAAAACTGTCGGATCAAGCAGTTTTGCAAAAAAAAATAAATTTGATACCGTCGTGCAAGAGACATAAAAAGTATCTCCTCCACCCTTTGCAGTGTGTCTATACTATCAAAATTGATATCGATCGTTTGCAATTTAATTGTCGTTTATGTTGAATAGTTGCAAATTGTCATATTTTTATGTAAAGCAGGTAAAATAATTATTTTTGTCAAATGTGGAATGTGCGATTTTTTCTCAATACAATAATACATAATACATATTGCTGCGCATGCGCCGTGTATACAGTTCCATAGTTCCATTAGTATGGTCCTTGGTCCAGCCCAACACATCTGGTACATAGGTCTACTCGTTTTCTGTGTTTCTGCTAGCAGAGTAGCAGACAGACAGATCGACAGATGTAGCCACGACTTTATATATGTAGCTACAACTGGGTTTTTCGATTTCACCTTTGTTTCAACTTTGGAAAAGTGGCACTTTAAAAGACGTAATACCAGTTAAATAGCCTTGAAGTAGTATTTACAATAATCAATCTAAATTTTATGTTTGGATATGTTTTACATTACATTTTTCATTGCCTATGGTGTATTTATTTCATCAAAATAAACAAGAATTGGATTTCAAGTTTAAGACAAAAACAAAAATTCAGACACTAGAACCAGTAGTCTGAGACTGTCTATGTTTTACTTTTTTCAATGGGAAATTACAGAACTGGTGCCTTCTCTGTCGATGCTCAGTTGATAGCTACTGTGTCTGTTGATGCTTTTTATCAAAATCCTTGACATTGACAGGATGTAGGATGAATCTACTCTAAAGTTCTTGGTGATCAGAACATAACATGAGCTCCTTCGAAGTCCATCCAAGAAAATGTATCTTGGTTTTTGGCAGTAAGGACTTTTCAATCACAGTATTTGATTATAGTAAATAAGCTAGATAGAGTTATTCAAGATTTCTGCATGATCACAGATGTAGATGAGGTATGAGGCCTGCCATTTTACTTGAAAAGTGATTATTGTTTTGACCATTTTAAATTTCAGTACACATAAAAAATTTCTTTGTTATTTTCATTTTAACATCCAGTGTCATTTGGAAAAGATTCATTGATAGATACTTGTTTGCACATACTGGAGCAAGTGTGACAGGTAAATGATAGTTCACTCTTGATGGAATAATTTTATATGGAGGCATATAATGGCATATAATGGCAGGCCTTATACCTCATCTACATCTGTGATTATGCAGAAATCTTGAATAACTCTATCTAGCTTATTTACTATAATCAAATACTGTGATTGAAAAGTCCTTACTGCCAAAAACCAAGATACATTTTCTTGGATGGACTTCGAAGGAGCTCATGTTATGTTCTGATCACCAAGAACTTTAGAGTAGATTCATCCTACATCCTGTCAATGTCAAGGATTTTGATAAAAAGCATCAACAGACACAGTAGCTATCAACTGAGCATCGACAGAGAAGGCACCAGTTCTGTAATTTCCCATTGAAAAAAGTAAAACATAGACAGTCTCAGACTACTGGTTCTAGTGTCTGAATTTTTGTTTTTGTCTTAAACTTGAAATCCAATTCTTGTTTATTTTGATGAAATAAATACACCATAGGCAATGAAAAATGTAATGTAAAACATATCCAAACATAAAATTTAGATTGATTATTGTAAATACTACTTCAAGGCTATTTAACTGGTATTACGTCTTTTAAAGTGCCACTTTTCCAAAGTTGAAACAAAGGTGAAATCGAAAAACCCAGTTGTAGCTACATATATAAAGTCGTGGCTACATCTGTCGATCTGTCTGTCTGCTACTCTGCTAGCAGAAACACAGAAAACGAGTAGACCTATGTACCAGATGTGTTGGGCTGGACCAAGGACCATACTAATGGAACTATGGAACTGTATACACGGCGCATGCGCAGCAATATGTATTATGTATTATTGTATTGAGAAAAAATCGCACATTCCACATTTGACAAAAATAATTATTTTACCTGCTTTACATAAAAATATGACAATTTGCAACTATTCAACATAAACGACAATTAAATTGCAAACGATCGATATCAATTTTGATAGTATAGACACACTGCAAAGGGTGGAGGAGATACTTTTTATGTCTCTTGCACGACGGTATCAAATTTATTTTTTTTTGCAAAACTGCTTGATCCGACAGTTTTTTACAAAGCGGTTGCAAACGTTGCTAACGATTCCGCAGTTTTAGGTATTTTTTTCGAGTCAAAATTAGCAAGTTGCTCGCGGAGTTCGCAGAGCTGATGGAACCTGACAGGGACCATACCGTCTTTCTCGGACTTTGATGTGTATACAGACGTGTACGTGTCGTATATGTATTAATCTATTATTTTTAATCTGCTTCATTATTAAATTACTTTAAGACAAAACTTTCTTACCGCTATAATTTATCTCTTCGTCAAGAAGAAAATTCAAGTCATAATTGATTTATAGAGCGTCGTTGCGCAAAGCGTTATTACTAATTATATGTTAAATTATAAATTTAACTGTTACATTATGTAGTTAACTGTGCAGGGCATTTCAAGCAACATTTTATCATATAAAACCATTTATTTTGGTAGTTAAAAGATTATTTATTCATTCATGTTTCACTTAAAGTCTCTTAAGAAAAATATTATTTATTGCATCATAAAAATAATATTTCATACATATTTTTGTACTGTAAAAATGTTCGTTTGTAAAGAATGTTAACTAATAAGAATATGTTTCTTTTCTTACAACAAACTTTTTTTTATCTATTTTTTCACACTACCCAGAAGACAAACTAATGGACTTTATACATACGAATAATTAATAACCATTCTATTTATACAACTAAGAGTACGATCAGAAATCAATTTATATCAATTGTATTTCCATCGATTTTTAAGTATTAAGTTCTTGATGCATAAGCATTTTTTGTTAGCATGTATGATAAACTATGTGTAAAATGTTCATATTTATGTGTATGCATTATATTATTTTGTATCAGTGTTAATAATGCCAATACATACATAAATTGAAATTGCATTTAGTTTATTATTAATACAAACCATGGAAGTTTCGAATTAAGATGACTTATTTTATGAGTCAACTTATAAAGCCCTATCGAATCACGAAGACCTAGGTCTATTCCTATTCTGTTTTAAGTTAATGTTAAAATTGGTACAATAGATGAACACAATATACATTCATGGGATGTATTGTCAGGTAATAAATTTTGTCTACACGTATAAGGAAATTATAACCATGTTGTAATTGTTTGATACATTATTACTTATTATCAAAAATATCTTTTTAAACTATATTTACAATATCTAAAATGTTTTCTCTATCGATTTTAACTAAAATTCCATTTTTATTTTTGCATCTCGATAAAGCAACGTACAATTGACCATAAGAAAATAAAGGTTTTTTCAAGTATAACCCCCCATTATCAGAATTGTGACCTTAAGACTTGTTTTTAGTCATAGCAAATGCTACAACTAATAATAATTGTTTTCTATATAAAATGAAAGGTAATAATAAAGTATTTCCGAAATGTAACGTAATCCTTGGAATAAAAACTGTATTATCAATTTTTTCTCTCGTAACTATTTCTCCTTCTACGTTATACTTTAACAATTTAGTAATTCGCCATTAAGCACCGTTATGAAAGCTGTCTGATATACTTAAATTTTAAACTAACATTACTATTGTACCTATTTTTAATTCAAGTTTCTGAGGTGTCAACTTCACGAATATTGTTTATCATTTCTACGAAAAAATTTACATAAATATTATCATCTGATTTATCAACACCTTTATACGTTGCATTATTTATCGATGCTGTATGCTGAATACAGCATGTCGATCCGATGGTATTTCCTTTATTATTTCCAGTAGGAAATGTGGTGTTATCTAGATAAACTGAAATTTACCAATATTTTTCCCCGCTCATTCTTTAAGAATTTCCCATGTAGATTTGGAAGCAATCTGAGCAAGGATCCACGTGCATCCGAAAAGAGGTGAATCACCTGCAAGTTACTCGTAGCTGCAGCACAATGACAAACTATAATTAATGCATGCGGATCTATGCTGACCAGAAACGATAAGCAAAATAAAAATGAAATAATTATGAAAACCAATTGATGCAAAAGTCCAACTGGGAATAGCTGCACTGAAGTGTAGTATTAAATACTGGTATAAAGTTACATGTTAAAGTTGGACAGTCTATTGTAACTTGAGTAAGCAATAATACCATGGCAAAAATGTCACTTTAGAGTAATTTGAGAATGCTCTTTTTCATGAAATTAATAATCATAATGTGGGGATCCCAAATAAAAAAATTAAAAAAATTATTTTCACGAATATTGACCAAATAGTGAATTGGTTATGTTTTTCGTGTTTTTCGTTGAATTTTAACGTGGGATAAACTTTATAATAACTATAAAAGTGACTTTGCTATTGCAAGGAATTAATTTAAAAAACCTATAATACCCCAAAGACTGAGTCATAATGACAGACCAGCTGCAGTCGTACCATAACCAAATCATCGATCAATAAGGTAAGCCGTACCTACGCCGTATTTTGTCATGCTTGGTAATACGGCAGTGCCGTCTGATAGAGTGCAGTAGTTTACATTTACAAGTCTTAGAGTTCATCTTAAAGCAAAATGTAATGAAAATAATTTCCTAAAGTTTGTCGTATAATAAATAATACTCAAGCAGCGCTGAGGGCCAACAATTTAAGAGGCTCCAATAGCTACTACATAAATGAAAGACTATGCCGAAGTACCCCCTATTATTAATAATTCTATAATAATAATATCAATAATTACAATAATAATAATAATAATAATAATAATAATAATAGTAATAATACAAGCCATTGGTATAATACTAGTAAAGATAATATTAAAGCAAAAATGTACTGTAATAATATATTTTAAGCAATCCAATAACACTGTTTGTCCTTATTTTTAATTGATATCTATCCATGTATTTCGCAGGGCGCTATTCTGTTCAAGGGTGGGTTCAGAACCTTCGACTTAATCCTAAGTCCACGCCTCTCCTTATACTCCGACTCCCGGTTTTTTATGGCCATGTTGGATTTTTTTTATAAATAACTGGTATTGTCAACATACTATTATATTCATTGATTCCATCATGGGTTTTTTAAATTAATTCCTTGCAAAAGCAAAGTCACTTTTATAGTTATTATAAAGTGTATCCCACGTTAAAATTCAACGAAAAACATGAAAAACATAACCAATTAACTATTTGGTCAGTATTCGTGAAAATTATTTTTTTATTTTTTTAACTGGGATCCCCACATTATTATTATTAATTTTATGAAAAAGAGCATTCTCAAATTACTCTAAAGTGACATTTTTGCCATGATATTGTTGCTTACTCAACTTACAATAGGCTGTTTAACTTTAACATGTCACTTAGATTAAGTTTAAAAGACGCGATGTTAAACACTAGAATATCTTAAAGTTAAGACATATAGACCCAGCGAGAATAATAGCAAATGCTAGAATTACTACATATAGCTAGAAATAACCTGTACACGCCGCACCATTAGCCAACAACAACATTACATAAGCCTAAGAAAGCAACCTTATCTACTTTCAAAGAGCTATCCGATTTTCACCCTTTATGTTCGCAGGCTCATGATTTACTGTACAACCTTTTTGTATTGCGTAAACAATTCTATATACATACTGCAATAGCCTTATTGGTAATCTTGTTAAAAAGTGTCACTGTTCCAAATATAAAGGAAAACGGAAAAGTCATAGCACTTTACCCTTTTCCCGACACAGAATTATCGAGAGAGAGTCAGCACTCCTGCCCCCCCCCCCCCCCCCCCACACGGGTAACAGAATTTTCAATTCCTCAGGGCACCCTGAGCTGACTTTCTCTCCTAAGACAAGCAGTGGAAACCAGAGTCGACCAAATGCTACCATTTTATCTTCTACAAGCGCGGTCATTTCACACTGGTTCACCGCTTGTACGCGAATTTTTTTTTTTAATAAAAAAGTAATTGTCAATTAATTAAACTTCTCGACTTTCTTCTCTTCCGTTCAACTTTGACGCGCACAATATTACTCGCCACGGTATTGGTACTCGTGGATCACCGGGAAATACTAATGTTTTTTTCACGCGCACATTACTACTCGTTACGGTAGTGGTTACCATCAGAGCAACCAGATCTAATCGGATTAACGCGAATACCAGTACTCACGATGGTATTGATACATCCTGATCAGGCCGCAAGTCAGATTACCATTTCCCTACGTAGCCCCAAGAAACGATACCTTTACCCGTAACAGTGCTGGTAGTTTCTAGATCACGAACAAGATATTCTTTGGTACGCCGCTCCGGGTAAAATCGACTAACTTTAGACAAACCGCGAGTAAGTGCATCGAAGTATTACATAGCAGTCGGTTCTAGTCGTGTGAAAACAGTCGTAGCCCCTTTGCGAATACCGTGGTGTTAGATTGAATTACCCCTTTAGCCCCGTGTCTCACTTACGTGCCCAGCGTGTGTCCTGAGTCATTAAAGGAAAGCTTAGACTCAAATAGTGCGTCGCGCCGACGTAACAGTAGGACGGAGTACATGCGACAGAAAAAAATTTCTAACAAAAGCAGAAAATCTTACGTTACTTCAATATTACTTATATCTAACTACTTATCGACCAAATAGTAAAATTTATAGTTCCATACTCTATGCTGGAAGATTAATGCATCAATTTTTTTGCATGAATATACTATGATAGAAAGCAATAGAATAAGTTTTTTTCGGAGGAACAAAAAATTCTAAGAATCAAATATTATCAAGGTTTCGTAGATCACATAATGCGTAGTGCCTCAAATAACTATAAGAATTTTGAAAACTATAAATTTAAAAATATTTGTATTTTATATTTTTATAAAATCAAAAGTAGTAATAAAAAAATTTTAGTTGGTAATTCAATGGTAGTACTAAACAATCTATTGTTGCTAACCAAATATAATTGCTACATTAATTTTGAGTGTTATGCAACTATTCAAGGTATTAAGTATATTTTTGATTATATTTGTAAATAAGGAGGTAAAGCATTACGTGCAATAAACGAAAAATAGTTTTTCAAGAAAATAATATGTTGAAAGCTATAGAAAACTCCGAAACAGCATTAACGGCTTGGTTTAAATAAAATAAAATAGATGATTTCATAAAACAATTAGATACGTAAATATTCCAGAATGTTACTGTTTTAATTCGACGGTAAGCACTTGGGTTAGAAGAGTAAGAGTTAGACGTAATTTAACAATAGGGCGACTTAATACAGCGTCACCTAAGGACTTTGAGCGTTTTTGCACGGGTGAGTGGAGCTGAATCTTTCAAAAGTTTTAAAACAGTTAATAACATACATTACAGTACGTTTAGAGATACTGCTATTGCTTTAGGCTAAGTTGAACACGACTCTCGAATATATAACATATTTAAAGAAGCTTGTAACGTTATGTCAACTGAGAAAATTTTTCGCATGGATATTAATATCTAATGACGTTTGTGGTAAGTCTATTTTGGAATCACTCCGAAAATTCTTATCCAAAATTTGAAAGACGATAAACTAAATAATTTTTTATTACATTTAAATAAAATCTTTAAATCTAAAAAAAAAAAATCATGTTAAGATTATGGATAACCAGAACCAAATGAAACAGTAAAATCTTAAAATATTGAGGACAATAAAACTGTTCTTGATTTAGTAAAAAATTGTAAGGATTGACTTGTTAACCTAAATAGTAATCAAAATATAATTTTTAATGAAATTATTAACAGTGATAAAAAATTGTATTTTTTTAATAGTCCAGGAGGTTCTGTTAAAACATTTTTGTACAACTTTGAAAATAGTGGATGAACTTTAAAAGATTCATGTGATAATAATATTCTATTTAGTGGAAAACTATCTATTTTAGAAGGCGATTTGCGACAAATACTTCCAGTGATAAGGCTTGAGTGTAAAAGTTCAATAATTAGTGAAACTATTAAGTTTTATTATTGTTAATAGACAATGGAAATAAACAATAAAATCTTTCAAAATTCCAGAGGGTCCACAGGGATGAAAAAACATATAATGATTGTAAACAAATTCATAAAGATGGTATACATAGCTGCCTAAACAAAGTAATTCTAACAACTCATAACTAACTTTCGTACATTTTGCATAGTAAAATTTTTAATTTTATAAAAGAAAAAGATTATACTTATTACAGCATAGATTATGCCAAATATAAAGTGTTGACAACAGAATTCGTTTTTCAGATGGGCGAGGGAATACATATAAGAAGAAACGAATTTATATTAAAAAATGAATTTTATTTGCTTAACTTTACAAATTTCCGAACGCCAGCACTTACCTACGCTGATCGCTTTCAAAAGGCTACTACCCCTCTAGCACATTCAACGGTTAGCGTCAACTTTACTGCTCTTCCCTCACCTTGCTTCTCTCTCCTACGCATTGAAGTGGTTAATACCGACGGCCTGCGCACGCCGATTGCTGACGCTCGGCTCGGTTTACATGACTTATATCTACATGATATACATAATATGCACACAGATATGAATTTCGAGGAACATAGACTCACAAGTAATTACATGTTTCGCTGATAATACAATAAGTTTTCATGACGGTCAGCGACCGACTGTGGCCGTTATATTCTTTGCATGTTTCGCCCAGCTACCCATGTCCTCCGGGACAGAGCACCTTTCGCCTGAAGGTCAAAGGCAGACCACGTTAACTAACTCCCTGGCAAGCTCGATCCACATTTTAACAACCACTAAGGAGCGGGATCTCATAATTACAATTTGGGCGTGAAGGCAAGCGAAACGCCGTTCCGCTCCTAAACGGCACCCCGCCACCGTGGTCTTGTTACCGACCTTATATGGTCATACTCGCACAGTCTCAGTCAATCGCTCCCGTACAACTTGTTCTTACACCAGATGGATACCAACCGATGGGCGAGAAGCTTAAACACATGTAATCATTTGCCCTTACAAAACTTTCCTGCTCACCGAATCAGAGCCCATCTAGCTTACTTAACGTTAATATGAAAATACAATAAATTAAATCATACGCTGGTCCCCAGCCAAGCTTGACACACCAGACCCGACATCCACTCGCATCCTCACTTCTCACACAAGGACACGGCTCTGTCCGCAACATAAAGGTAGTGAAGGTTTGTAATAGTCCTAGCTTTTTCCATGACTATCAGTAAATCACCAGATCAAAGTTTTGATAAATTAGGATTTTACTACAAAACACCTATCATTTTTCATGGTCAACTATATGTATTGCTATCAAGATGTAAAAATCCTGAGAATTTATTTATACAAAATGAATTGAAGAAACAAGCAAACAATAAAAACATTATACGGCAAAAAATTTTTGAACCGTTAACAATTTTATTTTTTGTTTATCGAAATTATTGAGACACTGTTCTTTGAAGTTCTTACATGAATAAAATTGAAATGCTCACATTATACAATTTTTTATGCATATTGTAACTTTGACATTGATCCTGAAAATCTTGAATTTTTGTAAAAAATTAATTTTACAAAATTGGAGAACAGGACAGCCTTTAATTTCTTAATAGAAATTTTATATTTACAAAAATCGTCGTATATTTTCAAACGCCGAATTCATAGTCATAAAAATTTGATACTTTCATTATTCGTGCCAAATACCATATCGCTACTATGTAATAATAATACTAAATATTTAATAAGGAATATATTCATTCATACGATTATGAAGGTATGTATATCTTTCTATTACAAAAAAAGCCTTCACAATAAAATTTTTATCTCTAAATAATTTAATTCTAAATATAAGTTTTATTCATTATATAGTAAAATATTGTGATACAAAACTAAATGTTGTAAGTATAGTTTCAATATATTGGAATATTAGAAATATCATTAAGAAAAGTAAACAAACTGAGTAACAACTACTTATTTATCTAACAAGTCCATAATTTTGTAGATATTAAATTTAAATCATATATAGTTATTGAAGTTTCAAGTTATAAACATTTCTTGGGGGGTTGGTGCACGAATTGCGCAGGTGGGTGAAGCCCCACTAGTACGCATATACATATATATATATATATATATATATATATATATACACGCGTGCGCGCGCGCACCCATACACACATAGAAGTTCTCAATACCCCTCTACATATATTTTTTTATATTAAAGTGAACTAGCTTCAGCCCTCTATACATTCTAGTAAACTGAATCATGCTCTGCCTGCCAACCTCCCACTGAAATTTTCAAATCTGATGCGGATCCGATTTAAATATATATTTTTAAAGATTGACATGTATTTTAAAAATTATTCAAAGATAAATTTTACTATCAACATGCAATTGAAGAAGATTGGATACAAAGTTAAAAAGCAAAAATACAAGTATGAAGCAATAATAACTTTAAATACAGGTAACGCATTTTTATGGCTATTAAAATACAGTTTAGAAAAAAAATTTTAATTTTGACTAAATAACAAATTAAATCAATTCATTATTATGAATAGAAATCTCTTAACTTATGTGACTTCATCACGTAGATAGCTAGAAAATGATCGTATAAGAATCATAGATATACTTATCTTAATTTTGGCTTACGTCAGTGTAACACAATTTTTACATATTTTAGTATTTATACGAACGATATTAGATTCTCTAAAAAAAATTATACTCTGATGTGTAACATCACGGATCTTTAACGCTTATTTTTAATTTTAAATCATTTTATGATACATATTTCTTTTCTTGCTTGAATTTTGTTTCAACAGCGTTATTGGTATTAATAGAAGAGTTTTAAAAATAACTTTGAGTTGAGCTCTTTAGTTTTCGTTTTTATGGACATGCATTTTTTTTAAATCTTTTGATATAAGATATTGATATTCTAATATTAATCATTTTTAATGTTGTTTCGATAGCTCTCAAAGCAGTAATATAAAATTTTTACAATTTATATTGTGAAAATAAACTTAAAGTTGAGCTCTTCAGTTTCGTAAACGTTTATAAATCATTTTTTCAGTGTACATTATCCACTGTCTAGGTTGAAGACAGAGTAGTTCGGCAATAGATTTTTGACTACTTGTGGTACGTAGGGCTACTAGTAGGTCCACCGTTTGAATACTTAATATAATTATTTACTGTTTTTTTGGTTTAGTATGATGTATCGTTATGTTATTTGTTTTTAACAATACAATTGACAAACGTATTAAAGATTTAAAAAAAATTAATCCAACCCGTTACAGCAAAATCTTAAGGAGGAGGAAAAATTTGCTAAAATTTTATATTTATATAGATTTTTTATGTTATAACCTAGAAAATTAAATATAGCAGAAATATTTTTAAAAGTAAATAAAAATTAGGAGACATTCACTTGCAAACTTATTTTGACAAATACTTTAACAAAGATTGAACAGTAAATTTTCGGGTGTAATTTTGTTGTCTGCATTTATTTTTCCAGTTACCACCGAATTGGTTGAATTACTTACCAAAAAATATGATAAAACTATCATGTTATTTTTTCTATAAAATGTGAATTAATTTGGTTATAAAAAAATTAGAAAAAATTGAAGGGGTATAAGGTGTGGCAAGATTCCAAAATGACTATATCAAAACAAACAAACGAATTCGACCTCATTAGTTGACACAATTATGATACAATCGGATGGGGTAGTGGGGGGGTGCTAAAAATTGCAAGGGGGGGTCTGAGGGCGGATTGTCTAAAACTCCTCAAAATTTTCTTTTGTAAAATAGTTGAGAAGCAGAGCGAATACTTTCTTACTAGGGGATGGGGGGGGGTAGAGAAAATTTGACTGGCAGTGTGGAGGGGGGTTCTATGACCCTTCAAAATCACTTTATCACACGGAAAGATGTATATTTCCATATAATATATTTTTCTCCTCTTCCTAGCCGAAAGTATGTACCTCCTGGTCAGTCCGCTTGGCAAGAAGGAGTCTCTTTTGTTTACAGTCGAGACCCGACTTTTTTCGTTTCGAGCCGAGACCAACCTAAGCTTAACGTCGCAGCAGTATTTTATAGAGTTGTGTGTTTACGAATTACGAAAGAGTTGAGCAGATCGTACAGTGACAAAACCAAAAAAAAGCCACAAAAAAATTCAACGGCGATCCTCTGTAATTTCCGTTTATCTTACAAGCTGTTACAAGTACCAGTGCAGGTCAGCATTTTTACAATAGTTTTGCTCTGCCTTCGTTAAGTGTCCATAACCTACTTTTCTTTTTTTATAATTTTACAGAGAAAATTCGTTGATTGACTCAAAATGTCATCATCCGATAAATCTTTGGATGAAGATGAAATTTTGAGTAAATTTTGACCTGAAAGCCATGAAAATTGTGCAAACAGCTTGATTGCCAAAAAAATATTCAGAATGATACTTACTATTTTACAAAACTTACAAACAATGGGTAGAAATTCATTAAAATTTTCTTTCTGATTCAGCTGAAAATAATTTAGTAGTATATTTTAACGAGCTGAAAGAAAAATTAAGTCCACCCACTTTATGGAGTATCTGGAGCATGCTACGCTCAACATAGAACTCACATGAAGATTGTGATATCTTCAACTTCCATCGCATCGTAAAGAACATGATTAAAAATTTAAACAAAGGGTATAAGCCTAAAAAGGCCTTTCCATTTAAGTGGGATCAAATAGTCAAGTTCATGCAAGAAGCTCCAGATTCCACATATTTACTCATAAAGGTAAAAAATTAATCTTTCAAAAATATTAGTGAAAGCAGCTTAAATCTGATTTTCAAAATTGTACGGCTCGCAGGTAATCTTTATTTTTGGTGTCTGTGATGCCTTACGTTGTAATGAACTTACCAGAATGGCTGTGACAGATGTAGAAGATCTTGGCGATAAATATTTAGTATCAATACATGCCAACAAAAATGACTACCCTGGACAGTTCATTATTGGAAATATGTTTAACGATAGAGTCAACAAATATATCAACTTACGTGTAGTTGATAATTTCACTGATAGGTTTTTCATCAACTATAAGAACAACAAATCTGTACGTCAAGTTGTTGGACGACATAAAATGAGTTCAATACCAAAACTCATCGCATCATATCTGAATTTAGACAAGCCAGAGAGATGTACAGGTCATAGCATCAGAAGAACGTCAGCAACTCTTTTGTCAGAATTAGGTGCCAACATGCAAATGATCAAGCAGCTTGGTAGATGGAGGTCTGACATGATAGTTCAAGGTTATATTGAAAACTCCTTGCATAACGGGCAGCTTATATTTAATGGTATTACACACAAGATTGAAAATGAAAGCATCAACATCAACTAGAGCAGAAGCTTTACTAACAACAGTATCAACAGCTTCGGCAGCAACAACATCAGCATATGTAACAACAGCAGCAACAGCATTGCCAACATCAGCCTCAAACTTCAGTCATGATTTGACAGACTCTAAAGCCAATTCTGAGATGCAAGATAACTTTTGTTTACATTGGTCAGATTTTGATGAAGATTTTACAATTAATGATGTAGTTGACAATAGTAAGTACATAAGCAAAATGTTATGTTCGAACAATGAGATATCATTTATTATTATTTGGTAATTGTTAACTTTTCTCAGGTAATTCTGAGGATGTTCAATTTTTTTTAGCGAACAAGAAAAAAAGTACTTTTAAATAATCCCAAAAATCAAAATGTTTTTTCCTCTGGAACTGATTTTTACAAACAACCAGCTATTAAATTAGAATTTATGAATAAAAGAAATAATGTGGACAAAAATGTGTTACCAGTGGACAATAAAAGAGAAATTATTCAAAATTAAGACTCGACAGAAGAATTTGACACAGATAATAAGGTCTACTTCAATAATTACATTTTTAATAACTATACTTTCAATATGCCTTCTTAAAATATCTCTTAAATGTAATTAATTAAAATTTTGGATTTTTTACAATTTTAAAAATTATATTTTTGTAAAAAAACAAATGTTTATTAATTTGAAAAGTTATTGTTATGTCAATTTAAAAATTGAATCCAAAGCATTAAGAAAGTATTTAAAATGTTTAACTGTTTATGGATAAATTTTATAAATATTATAAATGTGTACAATGTAACTTAACAAATAATAAATCGTTATCTACGTTAAATAATAAAAAAATAAAAACTTGTTTTCAGTTCAATAAAATTGAAATGGTTTTATCTTATTTTCTTCTATGTGATTTTATCTATTCCTATGACCTCATTTTTCATTTTGTTAACTTGTGCATGTGATTTTTTTTGACGCCCACTCCCGACCTGCAAGGCGTCAACACACACATGCACGGCAGCACATCAGCAAGCATAATCGAGCAACGAGTTGTCAGCTCGTAAGCTCACATTAGTTGCGCATATATCCTTAATGCGTAAGCGTAATAAAAAAAGCGTAAGCTGTATATACAGGTAATATAAATTAAAAACGTACTTTCGGCTAAGGGAGGGAGAGTAGTACTATATAATACTTGTCCGGACAGTTTGAGTCGATGGCATGCGACTTATGACGGCCGAGGTGAAGCCGAGGCCGTGATAACCTCGCAGCCATAAACTACAACTTTACGGTCTAGTGTCGTAATCTACTATTTTTAAGCAAAGTCGTAATTTACCTTTTCCCGCTACCTCTCGCTCCCACCGCCCGACCTTATAGCCCTCTTAGCTTCCCATCGGAAAAGATAGTTACTTTGTAATTTTTTCGTTAATTTTAACAAAATTACATTACACTATTTCAACCGTTGCTCAATCTTACTCTCTTACACCATCTCTCGCTTTCCCATAGCTTCTCCTCAGCTTTGTTTTTACAATTTTACAGCCATTGTATTAACTTTTAATAATAAACCACCTAATAACGTTAATAAACACATATTTGCGGTACTTTCTCGATCAGAACATGAAAACGTCTAAAAAATACGATTCGGCAATAAATTGCTACAAGCATAAAATAAAAGGCAGTGGTAATGTATTCCCGCTGCTGAGAGTTATATTTCGTCTGACATATCCCTATAATGGAGAAGAATGTTCCGATTCGTTCTTGAGCTGAACGAACATTTTAAGTTAATCCCAAAATAAAGGAATAATTCCGTAAAAACTAAAAAAGTCAATAGTAAGAAATGCTTTGATCCTGCAGAGCTTAATGGTAATACCTGACAGTGCTCAAATTATATTAGAATTTTAAATTTATAAATACATGACAAAGCCTCGACTCATACATTGTGTTAATAAGCTTTAAATAAGCTCTGAAGTTACAAGACACCATGATAACACACACAGCCGCTCTATTTCACTGTTTACGTAAAAATAATCTATATTATAAATACTATTAAGTTTGCAATAGTTATACTCTCTTTTCAATAAAGTGCCTACTTAACTTCAACATTAGGTCAAAAGTAATATTTAATGGAAGTAAGAGTTACTTTTATATAAAGTTAAAATTACTTGCAGATACGCACGAGTGGCCAGCTAACTTGATGTGCCAATCGGCATCAATCACGTTTTCGCTCGTTTCCAGATCGGCAAGAGAATAAGAAAGACGCTGATCTTTTAACAACAAATGAGCGAAAAATTAGCGACAAATCATTGCGCAAATCCCGTGGAGCTATCTGCCTCTTAGTCTGAAATACGCACGTATTGACAGCTAGCTTGATATGTCGATCGGCAGGGATCACGTTTTCGCTCGTTTCAAAATCGACAATAAAACCGGCAATGAGCTGGTTTTTCAAGGATAAGATATTGCTCAAATCCCATGGAGCTGTCTGCCTCCTAGTCAGAGATACGCACAAGTGGCTAGCTAGCTTGAAATTTCGATCGGCAGCAATTGCGTTTTCGCTTATTTAAGGTCAGCAATAAAATCAATAATAGGCTGGTCTTTCAGCGACAAATTAGCGACAAATCATTGCGCAAATCCTGTACAACTATCTGCCTCCTAGTCAGAGATACGCACGTGTTGCCAGCTAGCTTGGTATGCCGATCGGCAGAAATCGCATTTTCGCTCGTTTCATGATCTGCAACAAAATCGGCAATAAGCTGATCTTTTAGCGACAAATTATTGCGCAAATTCTATGGAGTTATGTGTCTTCTAGTTGGAGATACGCACATGTTGCCAGATAACTTGATATGCTGATCGGCAGAAATCACGTTTTTGTTTTTTCAAGATCAGCAACAAAATCAGCAATAGGCTGGTCTTTCAGCGACAAATTATTGCGCAAATTCTATGGAGTTATCTGTCTTCTAGTTGGAGATACGCACGTGTTGCCAGCTAGCTTGATATGCTGATCGGCAGAAATCACGTTTTCACTCGTTTCAAGATCAACAATAAACCAGCAATAGATTAGTCTTTCAGCGACAAATTGGCAACAAACTATTGCGCAAATCCTATGGAGCTTTTTACCTCTTAGTTGGGGATAAGCACGCGTTGCTTCATAGCTTGATTTGCTGACCAGCAAAAATTAAGTTTTCACTCTTTTTCAGATCAGCGACAAAATCGGCAATCGGCTGGTTATTCAACGACAAATTATTGCGCAAATCCCTTTGACCTATCTGCCTTCCAGCCGGAGATACGCACGTGTTGCCAGCTAGCTTGAGATGCCGGTCGGCACAAATCGCGTTTCCGCTCGTTCCAGGATGGGTACAACATCGGCAATAGGCTGATCTTTCAGCGACATATAAGCGACAAATTATCGCGCATATCTCGTGGAGCCATCTGCCTCCTAGTCGGAGATTCGCACGTGGTGCCAGCTAGCTTAATATGCCGATCGGTAGAAATCGCGTTTTCGCTCTTTTTAAGATCGGCAACAGGCCCATTTTTCAGCGACAAATTAGCGACTAATTATCACGCAAATCCCCTGGAGCTATCTGCCTTGTAGTTAGAGATACGCAGGTATTGCCAGCTAGCTTGATATGCTGATCCACAGAAAACACGTTTCCACGCGTTTCAAGACCAGCAACAAAATCGGCAATAGGCTAATCTTTTAGCCATGAATAAGCGACAAATCATCGCGCGAATCTTGTGTAGCTATCTGCCTCCTAGTTAAAGATACTCATGTTTGGCCAGCTATCTTGACATCAAGCTAACGTTTTCATCGTTATTTAAAAAAGGAAATGAGCGACAAAATTAGTTTGACGTAATAAATTAGCAAAAAAATAGCAACAAATTGTAGACCTTATGCCTAGTGGGGCATGAAGTTTTGGCCAGCTAGCTTAATATACCTGATAGATATGCTCTTCCGAAATCCAATACGTAAGGAAGGCAAAGGAAACTCTGAACGACTACGCCAGGATCTGTATTAGCTCTGTCGAACAAGAGAATGAAGGACTAGTCGTTGAAGACGGACCGATGGTGTGTTCATTCAAAATGCGCGTAACTCTTAAAAAAAGAAGCCAAGGTGAGCCAAAGGAAGAAAATATTATCTGGTCAGATTCGAAAAGTTCAGATGATAAAGTACTGAAAAAAAAACAATGTAAGAATAGAATTAACGAAGGAAAACTAGATAAGAATATAGATAGATAATTTGACAGTGAAGTTGACTGTGAATCGGATGAAAATTTAAGACCACAAAAGAAAGTTACATAATTAGAAAATACTACATGGAAAAGACGACAACCACAGAAAAAAACTATGAATAGGCACCGGACGATAATACCTAAAGTAGAAGAAAATGTGGGAAAAGATGATATAATATCACACGGGTCAGCAGATGAGAATTTAGCGTGCATACGCAAAAAAAAAACACAGAAAAAGAGGTGAAAACAACGAGCACACCGTTTATAAACGAAGGTAAGAAATCACAGCACGAAACCCATAAATTTCAGTTGAATACGGTACATAGGAAAATCCCAGATTCTTTTAACACCGTCAAGCAATCGAACAACTTAAAGGAAATTATTATAGCGCATTGTGACACACTAATGACAACGCATAGAAAACCCGAGCCAGCAAACATTGGGGGTTCAAGCTAGCCAAAGCAAGTACGGCAAACGAAACAACGGGTTAGAAAATAATAAAAACAAGTCCAGACGCACGAATGCACTGGAGTCACTGGCTGGCACAGACAATTCTTGTAGCAGAAGCAGCCTAAAATAAAGAGAGAATCTTCGATGCAAAAAATACCCTAGAAATAACGACTGCATGTGCAGGTATACAAAAAAAATGAGAACAATAAGACGGAGAGTGACCAAGACGCTTACGCACAAGGTATAATCCATGAGAATAACAAGCAGCAATCAAATGTACCAAGTAAGGTCGAATTAAGCCAAACGACGCTCAAGAAAAACGCACAGAGCGGATCTATAAATAAAAAAAATAACAACTGAAAGCAAATAAATAACTCACAACCGTACTTATAAGCAAAAAGGGGCGCAGAGAAGGGTGCTGAAATAAACAAAAATATCACCACGATATTTGACGATTCTGTAGACAATTTCCAAGCAAAAGTTAGACTCGACTTCCAGTGACGAGATTTAGAAGGAAAGCCGGGCATTAAAATAGATGCATGAGGATTCAATACTATAACAGATCGACTACTCAACAATCCGCTGGAGAGTATATGGGTTAAATCGTTGACACATAAACAGGCTTCTAAAGAAAAAAAGCAACTTAAAAAATAAGGATAACCTTTCAAGTGACGAAACTGTTGAATTGAACTAGAGGAATTCCACACGAAAACGCACTTACGAGGATAGGAATATGCCCCCGATTGACCAACAACCACCACCAGACGCTTGAAGCGACTCCAAGTCGCTAAGTGATGACAACTTACGGAGATAAAACAACAGTACGATAACAATACTAATAATAATAAAAAAGAAAATAATAATAATAATGAAAATAATAATAGTAATAATAAAAATAATAATAATAATAATAATAATAACAATAATAATAATAATGTTGAAGTGCACGACTGTATCGATAGGCTGTAGGCATACGCGTCTGCGCGAGCGTATGTGTGTTTGTGTTAGAGGAAAGGCACGTACAGCGCCAGTCAGGTGTGCGTCCAGTTCTGATTTGACCGTAGTCAAGCGCACACGTAACATTTAGCTCTCCTTGTATTTTATAAAGTCTGTGCATAAAATAAGTCAGTTATAGTCAGTAGTCAGTTAGTTTTTGTCAAGTCAGTTAAATAAATCTATCGTAAATTAAATCTATAAAGTCGTCTTCTCATTTTCCTCACCCAAAACCCTTGAGGTTACGGGCCCCAGCACGCTTCACTGCGCTTTTTCTCCTTTGTGTTTTCTACTTTTTCGTGTCCCCGGGAGGAAAATGGTGAACAGAAAACCAGCTCTGGAGGAAGAGAAGAGTGAGGAGATCGCGTCTTCAGTCAAGGAGGAGCTCACGGTGACCGGGACTGAGGATGAGGCCGCGGCGATGGTATTACCACCAGGATCTCTTGAGGCGACAAGCACAGCTCGGCTTGAAGTGCAAAATGTCGGTAAGTGATAGCAATATCATTAAGTGTTTTGTATCGAATGTCGGAGACAGTGCTACGGCGAGAGGCAGTCAAAAACAAGAAAAGGTCAGCGAGTTCCTAGAATAACTTGGCAAAAATAAGACTGTCTACTCGCACGTGATGACAAAAGCGCCGCACGAGCGTGCTCGGTTATTTTTGAATGTGCGGGAAAAAGAAAAAGGGAGGTAACGAGTAGAGAGAAAGCGTTCGGTCTCTGTTTGACTAACGTGAGACCACACGGCCCCTCTCGCGCGCATTGTACAGCAATGCGTGATTTCTAACCATAAATAATTCTTTCACTCAGTTTCCGGCGTAGTAACTGTGTGCGTGCTCGGTCGGTGTTTTGTTTTGGCTTAAACGAAGGCAGTAAGGGTGATACGTAAACACTCTGGGATCGATACAACAAAGGCAGATACCTCATATTAAAATGAAAATGAGAGATAGTCCGTTAAATATTTTCCGTATAAAAGGCAGCACATTTCTTTTAGATGAGCGGACTTTCGATGCTCTGTCAAGAGCTTGTCACGGCATTTGTCTGGGCCCGTGTCGAGAGTGATATTATAAACGTCGAAAATGTGTAATTTACAAATTTTTCGCTGTGACCTGCACAGTCACGTAAGGCTTGTGTTTGGCTTCGCAGGACTGTGTAGGTTCCCAGCATACAATAGTGCTTTGTGTTCGAGCAGGTTTGTGTTCACCGGGCCGAGTGACTAGAAACGACTTGTGTTCGGTCGGTCTAGGTTAACTCTCTAAAGACTCCTGATATTTGTTATGTTTCACAATTACTGATTAAAAACGACATTTTGTACTTGCTGAATTTTCTCGACCTTAAGGGTGGAAAACTAACACTACTAGGAGATCTTTTAAAGGAAGATTTCGAAAATGAAAATTCTGCTCAAAATGAACTCGGGTTATTAGTAAAGTCGGTCGATGTGAATAAGACAGTTGATGAGATTAAGTCGGTTTATAAAACGTCTGATACTGATGCTCTAAATGCCATCGGTAATGGCAGAAAACGTGACGAGAAATTTAAATTACACAGAAAAGTAGGCATTGAGAATACGTCGAAAAACGAGCAGAAACCGTTTTCAAATTAAGCACAGGCGAAACTCCGCGAATAAGTATAAAGAAAGTAGAAACGGTGCCAAATAAATGTAAATGGTCAAAGACAGTACTTGAACGGCAGTCGACGTCAGATGAAAATAAATTCTCAAAAATCGCAGAAAACAGTCCAACGCAAAGGCCGGAGAACCTGATGGCCGAATTAGACCGTATCTTGAAAAGGCTAAATAGGCAGGCCGCAGAGGAAAAGAGGAAAGCGGCAGCGGAAAGGAGGGAGGCGGTAGAGGAAAGGAGGCAGGCTGAAGAGGAAAGGCAGGAAGCAGAGCCGGCAAGGGAGGAGTTCTACTCGGTCCTGCACAATTTTGGTCAAAAGCTGAATAGGTGGAATGAAAGGCTGGTAAGACTCGAGGCACTGGCCACCCCCGGACCTTCCTCGCACTCCACGCCAAGACCTGGAAAAAAGCAGGTGAGCATGAAAGAAAAACTTAAAAATTTTTTGACGAAACAAAGGCAGATAGCATATCCAAAAGTGGCGCGGTACTTATTGCTACAACCATTTTAAACTCAAAAAATACCAGGCTCGGGCATGAATCTCTAAATTTCTTCAATTATAGTCTAACCAAAGAGGTTAAATTTGAAGTCTTTTACGAGAAATTAAAGTCGGAACTCCAGTCAAAAGGACTACTGCATGTTATTGATCCTTCGATTAACAACTTAGAGTCAAGAGGTTCATGATGATAAGGTAAAAGTCTGAGATCTTCTATTAAACAGAGTAGCTAAAAGGTATCATCTCAGAATATTGCGATTGCAAGAACCGATTAAAATTTTAGAAAATCTGAAAGATCTTATAAGGGGAGAAACACCTATTACTACGACTGCGACTCGGAGAAAATTGCACAAAATAAAATTTAATTAAGGGAAAGAATCGGTGTCTAAATTTATTGAAAGGTTTGAAGAATTGGTGAGAAACTATAAGGTAATAAGTACGTCTGGTCTCTTTTCTGAAGAAGAAAAGAGAGATGTTTTTTATACCGCTGTGGTTGGAGTGGTACTTAGCGTGCAGGTGACAGATTACACCCTTAAAATGCAAAGCAAAGACGGAAAGGGTATGACGTACGAAAATCTCATGTCGTACATGTTAAAGGTTGAGTCTGAAGGCCTGGCAGAAGCAACCGGAGGCCGACCCACAAAGGCGGCGTCGGCAGCATCTTGACCCCAGGATCGGCTTCGGTGTTTTAACTGTGACGACTGGGATCATCTGGCCGACCAATGCCCGAAGGCTGGAACCGGGCTCAAAAAGTGCTACACCTGTGTCACTTTTGTAAACGACATACCAGCCCACAAGAAGTGCAGCTCAAGATGTGGTGAGCAATTTAAGTCAGATTCATGGGATTTTAAAAGGCAGGGGCGAGGAAGCCGAGGAAATCAAGGTGGCCGCGGCCGCAGCCGTGGCGGTGGCCGGGGCCGCTCATATTCCCGGATTTTTGGGCAGAAAAGAGACTCTAGTAACGTCAGAGATGAAAGAGACTCCAAAAGACAGAAACTTTCTGACCAGAACCGAAATACTAAGGGAAAACAAAACACGTCGGTTTCAAATAAAGGTGAGTCTCAGACGTCGATCGAGCCTCTCAAAACTCTGTTTTCAAACTCTGCAAATTAGGTAAATAATTTAGAATCAGATGAGACTGATAAAATGAAATTTATCGCTGATTCGGGAGCCCACTGACGATTTTACTAAGTCGAAAAAACTATTTGAAAACCTTGACAGAAGGAGAATTGGAAAAATTAAATGTGCAAATTCAGACTCATCTGCCGATTTGAAAACGGAGGGAGTGGGAAGGATGGTACTTAAAAATAGTAATAACGGGGTTGAGTTGAACGGAGTAGTTTGTGCTTGGGACTTGGTCGGGAATTTACTTTCTTTATGTAAATTTGCAGACATGAGTCTGTCCATCTATTTAGATGATTAAGAGATTAGCATCTTCGACCTTGAAACAGAAAATGTCTGAATATCAGGAATATATCAAAAACCGTACTGGACAGTCGAATTTATGAAGTCGGATGACATTAGAAAGCCGGGTCAAAGACAGATCGAAAGTTGTAAAAGAATGAAAATACTGACGGCGGAGTCAGAAGCACAAACTAGTCCTGAAAATTCAGCTCCAGAAAGCATGAACTTAACAAATAAGAGCTCAAAGAGCTCAATCGGAAGGGTAGATCTAGATCATAGTTTCTTTGACACCGTGTTTCTAATACAAGACAGAAAATTTTATGATGTCGGGGCAGTCGAGACAAAGTTAATAAACGAAGAGCAGAGTCCATTCTCTGAAAAATATAAAATATTTAAAGACATTAATGGGGCTATGCTGTGGTATGTCAGGTTGGGACATGCGTCACTGGAATATCTCAGAGAATTGCAGAAAGCATACCCAGATATTAAAAGTCTGAAGAAGGCTGTCTTTAGTGATGCAATAAAGACGTGTGACGTGTGTCTGAGAACAAAGCCTCAAAAATTGCCTTTCCCCTTCGTGCAAGGAAGAGAAGCCAGACCACTTCAGATTATCCATTTAGACATAATGAGAGTAATAAGTCCGTCATCTTTTCCGAAAAGGTACAGATTTATCTCTGTATTTATTGATTACTTCTCGAGATTTGCTATGGCGTACCTGATGAAAAACAAAAATGATACGGGTAAATGCTTAGAAAACTTCGTCAAAGGCTGTAAAAATTTGTTAGGATATGATACTAAAGTGTGCTGCCTAAGGTCAGACCAGGGTATAGAATTTACGGGAGGATCCACCCGAAAGGTATTAGACAGTCTTGGAGCGGAACTCCAGTTGAGCAGTCCAGATACCCCCGAGTTAAACGGCACGTCGGAAAAGCTGAATGAAACCATTCAAATGAAAGTCAGAGCTCTTATGTATGATTTGGGACTCCAGGAGAATATGTGGGCTTGGCCTTGAACGCGGCAGTTTTTGCATACAATCGCACTCCACATCGTTCAAATAATATGGAAATTCTTTTGGCAAAGCTTGTGCCAAACAAAAGGATAGATATAAGTCAGATGAAAAGAGTTGGTTGTGTCTCCTATATGAGAGTTCAGAGAAATACAGATACAAAATTTCAGGCCAAAGGGAAGAGAGCATTTATGGTGGGTTACACACCCACAGAGTATCGGCTACTTTGCCCTGACGAAGGAAAATTCTACGAGAGTAGGGACTTCAGATTTAACGAATGTTTTGTATATGGAGACATTTATGGCAAAAGTTCGATTAAAAACTGGGAGAACGTGACAGTAGATATAAAACTAGATGAGTGGTTTTTTATTTTCGAGAAAGAGTAGGAAGAGATAATAACATCGGAGGGAGAGCCTCTAGTCGTACGAAGAAAACCAGGAAGGCCAAAAAAGTCAATAGCGTTAGAAGCAAACATGGCAGATACGAACCTAAAGTGTAAAAATCCAGTTATAGATGTCAGTTTTCCGGGTTTGGCTATTGCTGAAGACCTCATAAAAAATCTAACTTTTAAAAAATATGATACAGATATGGCAGATAAAGATACGTCTGCAGAAGATCTCACTCACTACCTGCTTCTGGCTAAAATAAATGAAGACCCGTCTTCATACAAAGAAGCAATAAAGGCAGTAGATCGGAAAGGCTGGATTCGATCGATACAAGATGAGCTAGATTCAATGGCGAAAAATGATGTATGGATTCTTACAGACAAACCTGTGGGTCTTATAAACGGCAGACGCCCAAATATAATTGACTCTCGCTGGGTACTATAGAAAAAGATCGACTCTCAAGGTCAGAAAAAATACAAGGCACGGCTGGTAATTCGAGGATTCAAAGACAAAAATGAATACGATTTGACAGAAACTTACGCTCCAGTGTTGAGACTGATCTTGATCAGAATGGTTCTAGCTCTGGTAAATGAATTAAATCCGAATACATGTCAGCTTGACGTAAAAACAGCTTTCTTGAATGGTACTCTTGACGATAAAATATATATGAAGATACCAGAAGGTTTGAACTGCACAGACCATGAAGGTCAGAATAAAGTCTGTAAGCTGCAAGGAGCCTTGTATGGGCTAAAGGTCAGTCTTAAAAAGTGGCATGAAAGATTTTCGGAAGCAGCTATTAAAATAGGTTTGAAGTCACACATTTTGGAACCATGCCTGTTTACTTGGCACGAGGCAGAAAAAATTATTATTTCAGTTCTATATGCTGATGATATGATTATTGCAAGTAATGATCCAAATCGGTTAAAGTCTGTTAAAGAAAGTCTGATAAGCGAATTTGAGATGACAGATCTCGGTGAAGTAGAATCTTTTCTAGGTATCGAAGTCAGAAGAGACAGGGAGAGGCAGGTCTTGACCTTGACTCAGACTGATTATGTAGATAAAATTTTAGCTAAATTCGGATTCAAAAATTCAAGACCCGTGAAAACTTCCATGGTCACTGGACATGTGTTGAATCAACAAAAAAAACAAAGAGAACAATTTGAAAGGCAGGATGATTTAAAGGAGACAAAATCGGCAGAAAATGTTCCTTACTGAGAAGCTGTGGGGTGTCTATTATACGTTGCTAGCACTGTACGTCCAGATATCAGCTATGCTGAAAATGTACTCAGTCGACATCAGATAAATCCAACTGATGAAGATTGGAACATAATAAAAAGAGTGTTCCGGTACTTGGCAGGTACTAAGTCTTTTGGTCTAAAGTTCTCAGGAAGGCAGGACAACTTAGAAGCATTTTTGGATGCCAGTTTTGGTGATTGCAAGGGCTCTCTGACTACGAGCGGGTATTTTATCAAACTCTTCGGAGATTCTGTACCCTGGAGAACTCACAAGCAGACTTACGTAGCATTGTCAACATGTCAGGCTGAATACGTAGCACTAAGTGAAGCATGTAGAGAATTGATGGCAGTAGACGATTCTCTCAAAATCATCCTAAACAAGATTCATTGTCCAGCTGATTTTTGGTGCGATAATAAGACAGCGGAATTAAATTCAAAAATAAGTGGAAGTGGAAAATTTAAAATCGAGCTCCATGAAAAATTCAGAAATTATATCTTTAATGAAGTCTGTAACTTACATAAATGATTAATATGACATACTATGTTTCAGACAAGAAGTAAGGTGCTCATCGGACGACCATGATTCTTGGCCTGTTTAACCCTTGTTACCAGTGCCATGGAAAATCGATATTGAAATATTAATACTGTGTGACTTAAATTTATATCTTCTTTTATAATTTTATAACTCTTTAGCTATTTCAAGTCGGAAGGGAGTGTTGAAGTGCACGACTGTATCGATAGGCTGTAGGCATCTGCGCGAGCGTATGTGTGTTTGTGTTAGAGAAGAGGCACGTACAGCGCCAGTCAGGTGTGCGTCCAGTTCTGATTTGACCGTAGTCAAGTGCACACGTAACATTCAGCTCTCCTAGTATTTTATAAAGTTTGTGCATAAAATAAGTCAGTTATAGTCAGTCGTCAGTTAGATTTTGTCAAGTCAGTTAAATAAATCTTTCGTAAATTAAATCTATAAAGTCGTCTTCTCATTTTCCTCACCCAAAACCCTTCAAATAATACTAATAATAATAATGATAATCATAATATTAATAATAATAATAATAATAATAATAATAATAATAATAACAATAGCTATGATGATAAAACAATAATAATCATAATAGTAATAATAATATCAATAACAATGATGATGAAAACAATAATAATCATAATAATAATGAAAATAATAATATTCTAGGAAAGGTCACAAAGAAGTCCAGGGCAAAAGTGAAGAGACAACCTCTGATAAAAAACACTCACAGAAGGGCTTCACATTCCTGCCCAGCTATGGACGGCGTAGGTTGCTAACCACTGTAAGCGGAACGAGTGACGTCAGTGCTGCCAGCTTTTTCAGCAATAACACCGAGACGGATACGGAATATACCAGAAATTTAAGATCAGAACTAACTATGGAGAAAATAAAAGGTATGTTGCATTCATAGAACTCGAGAAAATAATCAAAGATATGGTGAAAGCAGCAACAATGACGTAGACAAAAACAGCAATGTCGATAAGAAAAAGTAAAGGAAGGTACATCGGGACAGTTTTAAAAATAAAAAAGTAAAATTCTATGTTTCCGACAAAATTTCACAGTCTTACAACAGAAAAATCGTTTTTTATTATTAAGCAACCTTTTTCTGTAATGATTAAAAAGAAAAATTATTGTTTTCACTCAAAAATAATTAAATAACTAATTTTACAACTTAAAGTTGTTTGCGGCTGAAGTCGGACCTATGATGAGAACCCATAGGAAAGGAGGCAGTAGTCGGACACAAGGAGGCATTACTCGGACAGTAATGTTAATTAAATAGGGATATCACCTTGATGAGGTAATGTACGCTTTAAAGATAATTACGCTGCTTATAACTTGATTAATAAAATGACTACCACACGATATCATTGCAAAAGTTACGTATCGCAACCACTTTTAGTGCAGTTTCAGTACTCGCAAACTTTTTATGCTATAGTTCTGTAATAAGACCTGCGCATTATGTGTTTTTAGTGAGTCCGACTACTGCCTAATACAAATTTTAATGTTATACAACGAAGGATAATCTCAGACAGTGCAGAAATTCAAATGAGAAAGAGCAAAATATTAAATCATTTATTTATTCAATAATACTTAAGTAACACACAAAAAATTTCAATTATTTTCTTAAATATTCATCTGCTAAGTTCAAAAATATTTTTGTCTACAGTTACTTACCTAAATTATTGTGGATTGAAGTAAATTTTACAACTGTCCAGCTGTACCCTCAAAATTTCAGTATCCAGATTTAACCTTCTTTACCTTATGAAAGTAGTGTTAAACTTTTTGCATAAGTTTAAGGAAAGCCGTGAAGGGACTAGAAACAAGACGGAAAACATCCTAGAAGAAGCCGATAATAATCTAATGCAAAAGGCGTACAAATCAGAAAAAAAGGAGAGAATCACATGCTCTATATAATCTAGATTCGTGAAAAGCGTGCTGATGAGCGAAACAGAAGCCTAGAAACTCCAAAGAAGACCTGTAACCCCCCTTCTAAAGAAGGAAAAAAAGACCGGGGAAAATAAAGAGCTTATCCCCAACATAAGAATTAATCGTTATGACAGCGACAAACGTAATAATGCAAAGAAAAAAAAAAGAGAAAATTCTCGTTAATGGCGCGGAAGGGTAGAGCTTTGCCGAGATCCTAAAAAAGATGAGGACTGATTTTGAGCCAGAAGGGGACGAGATCACAGTCAAATAAGTCACTACGACTAAAAAGAGAGATCTTCTTAAAGTTAAAGGAGTCAAGGGCCAAAAGGCTCTGGTTAACAGTATAGCTAAGACCGTGAAAGGGCTAGGATCCGTTAAAACAGACAAGAAAAGGGTAACGCTCGAACTCCGGGATCTGGATCTAATTACCGGGAAGGCTGACGTCAACCTCGGACTAAGTAGAATCCTAGGTTGCTCACCACAGATGAGAACAGTGATGCTGCTAAGAGCGAATAAAAGAAGGAAGAAGGTAGCTTTCGTGAATACTGAAGAGACTGATGCCAGATATATGGAAGAAACCAAGAGACTTTTAATAGGATTTACAAGCTGCCAAGTGAGGAGACGGGTTGAAGCCCTCAGATGCTACCGGTGGCTGGGGTATGGACACATAGCCCGGAACTGCAACAAGGAAGACCGGTTGAATCTATCCTTTCGATTGGGCAGCTGCAATCACCGTAAAAAAGATGCAAGAAGGAGGCCCGATGTTTCGTTTGCGGAACAGAAGGTACCGAACACGGAGCAGGTAGCGGCAGCTGCCTAGCATTTAGAAAGGCACTATCAGAGGCCAAAAAGTAATGTGCCTACTAGACGCAGATAGAGTTTAAGAGAATGAAAGATAGATAACCATTGCAGACCCAAGCTGCGCTGACTTACTCGAGCCATCAGCAAAGGGAAGCAATAAAAATCGATGTTTTGGCAAAACAGCAGACGACCAGACGGAATAAAGAGAAGGCAACGTCACGACGGTAACGACACTCCAATGGAAGGCCACATCAACGGTCAACACTCTGTGAGCCTGGCTCAAAGCATTAAAAAGAAATTGGCTTCTGAGCCAGGTGTCCCAGGAGATAGGTCTTACCAGTGTAGTGGGCAATCAATCATTATCGCGAAGAATATCGTAGCAATAAAAACAAGCATTTATAGGCTTACTGCGAGTTCCACACAGGAAAGGAAAACGTACCCCCTTCTATCGTGCATCAAAGCATTCTAGATGACCTTGGATGAACAACAAAAACAATAATAATAAAAGTAATAGTAATTATAATAATTGTCAAAATAGTTATCATTATTATAACAGTTATAAAAACAGTAATAATATTAAAAATAATAATAATAATACTAATAATAATAACCATAATGATTATAGTGATAATAAACGTTATACTAAATGAGAACGTTAATACATCAATATGACAGTATATAGGTTATGCATGACTATACATGTGTATTTATGCTGTGATTTTCCATTTTTTTCTGCGAACCCGTAAGTGCCCCATAAAATGCAACAAGAGTTAATTAAAATTAAAAATTAAAAAACTTAAAGAAAATAATAATAAGTAATTGTAATACAGAAAAATAAAACAAAATGACATGGTAGATGAGACATACATGCAACCTATCTTTATCTACCATACCCCAGCCATCCCTTATTAAGCGCATGAAGAAAAAAAAAAATTAGAAGAATACTAGATAAAATTTTTAATGGTTATACACTCAACATTCAGAAACACAAAGTATTGCACAAATAATTAGTTATCATACTTTGCAACCATTAAAAATGGATTGTTAACCACAAAAAAAGATAATAATTGTAAGTTGTGAATAAAAATTATAGGCAAAAAAATTATTGTGTCTCAATGTAAATAAAAAAAAAAACACATTAGAAAAAAAATTTTAACGAATGAGAAAAAAGGTATTTAACAAGACAAACAAAAAAATTTATTAACAACATATTTTGAAATAGACTTAATGGTAAATGTGACCCACTTTAGATATGTGTAATTAGTGAATATTAAAGAATGTAACTTTTTCAAGAAAAAAGGGAACCTTTAAGTTACTTTGATTAAAATTATAAAGAAATACAGTTGCAATCTAGTATACAGTCCCTAAATAAATTTATTCATAAAGAACATAAGATTCTTTATCTCCTAAGGGTAAGCGTGCTCACATAGAGATATATGTATACACTAGCTACATAGCGTATGAAGTCAGTAGGAAAAACAGGGATTAGGCTGTAAAGCCAGAGAATAGAAGGAAGATTGCAAACACCAATGCTAGGATGCAAGACGACTTTTTGGCACTGATCGCAGCGACCTGCCGTGGCTAGCCGTCGAACCGGGTACACATTTTTCGAGAGTGTGAGACTCGTATCGAATAGCATGCGTCTACGAGAAGAGGAGTGGATTCTTGTGGAAATGTGCATATAAGCGCACATTTTGGAGACACGTTGAAGAGGTATACCGAATCTGTGCCTACGAGAAGAGGAATGGGAATATTGACTATAGCTATATGTGTAGCTAAGCGCACAGCCAAAGCAAGTGACGATACAAGTTTTTCTCTCTTTTGACTGTAACCAAGTATATGCTATATGTTCTACTGACTCTTCTTCTCGCTCTGGCTTCAATGTTATCCATCAGTCTTATTAACTCAAATAGGGAAACTAAATGCTCATAATTACACGCGCAAACTTTTGATTTCAAGATTTTTTTTTTCAATTTATGTTATTTTTCCGTACTTTTAATACTTATTTTGAAATACGTTAGTATTTTGAAAAAATATTTAGCTTTTTTTTTAAGGATGACAGTTCAGCTACAACCACCAATTCATTAATTTTCTTTATCATAATTGATTTGAACTGTAGGACGAGCTCTAGGCGTTATCAATGAACATATGTGTATGTCTTCAAGATCAGGGTTGTCCGGAGCTTCAATAGCTGAGTTGGCCAAGGCTTATGCCGCTTCTCAAATCGTTTTACAATTTTGGGATCCATTCCAACTGACGGATTTTTTTTTTTTTTCAGTAGAATTCATTGTTCTGGTTTGCTTTATTTTATTTATGTTTTATTTAAATTAATATAATATATTAACACTTTTTTTCCGATACGTTCAAATAAATATACTTTTAATACTAATTATATAAAATAATTATTTAATTTTATTATAATAAAGTAATTTACTAGAATATGAATCTAATTCATGCATTTTAAAGCTCCCCAAAAAATTATTAACATTCAATGTGAGAGAGAAAAGGCACAAGAAAACTTATTTTTATTACAGTAATATCAAATACGGTTATCTCCAGCAAGGTAAAACATACATCTAAGTGTACAATAATATTTATATGCATTTATGTATTATATTGTTAACTTTAATTGACGTTTTCAATTTCCTCCTTGTGATTAAAATCACTTGCATCCTACAGCATGGATTTAGTAGAAATGAAAATTTTACTACGTGCAAACAATAAACCTTTTTCCCTACAATACGTAATGACTACAAATGTTTACCAAAATCCTTTTACAGTACATTAGTTATTTACAAAGGAAAATGGGTTTCAAAAATTTTTTATTTCTTATTTATTTCTTCACTACATAATTTATAATTTAAAAATAATAAAATATGTTTACAATTTTACAATTCCGCATTAATTTTTCTATTTAATAAGTACTGAATTCTCATCTAAGGAGAGTTAGTACTATTAATATAGACTAAATGCATTCCAGCAAGGAGGCACTAAGTGTGCCTGCACACTGGAGTGTCGCACTCAAAGCTAGAAATCTCAGGACTAAAAGTTAAAAAAAAAAAAAAGTGTAACTTAGATAAGGGAACAGAATTAGTTTGCAATGTTGTAACATAATTTCAAGAAAAAATTTGAATGACATGAAGGGCATTAGTGTAAGTCTAACTTAATTCGTTTCATAAATCTTATACACTATATTTTAAAAAATTTCTTTTCTTTTTTCTGTTTTATATTGTTTAAAATTCTCAGTTCACGTGGTAATTTGTTAAATATAATAGTAGACCTATATCTATAACGACATTTCTCACTATTTAAATTACTGTTTAAATTCGGGAAACTTTTGTGTCTAGTTTTGCTTGTACCAGTCAAATACCTTTCCAGTAGTTCTCTATATTAATACAGTAAACATTCATAATTATAAGTTTGTTCACTTTTAAGTGGCTTCTTTTCCAAGTTTATATAATCGTACTTAGTATTCAAAATCAGTTTTACAACTCTCTTTTTAGACCAGTAAGCATCTGTTAGAAACTGGCTTGATTTGCCATGTTGAGTCGGAGCTCAAATTTTTACGGGAATACCTCCGAAATGTTGGTAGAAACCAGAATTGCGATATGCTCCCACCCCAAAAGTTGTGCTACGCTCAGTATAAACAATAAAGTGAAAAATGAGTCGTTTTGACCCCTATTTTTTGGCCATTTAGGCCAAATATCTTGGAAAATATCGCGTCTACGTGAAAAATGAGAAGAAACAAGATTGTTCGTGAGAAAATTTCCTATCGGATAAGGATTTTAAAAATTGAAAAAAAAATTTTTTTGTTGCAAAAAATCCGAAATTAAAAAAAAAAAAAAACGAAAAAAAGTGCAATTTGGAAAAGTTGGAAAACAAACTTGAAGACAACATTATATTCGCTTGAAAATACTGTCAGGAAAACTTCAAGTTATAATAGAAATAATGGCGCAAAAACCAGCTCGGTATTGTTTTTTGTTTTTGCACAATAATTTTGCAATTTAGGTATCTCCGAAAAATATCGAAATTTTGAAAATGTTGCTTAAGGTTAAAAAACAAATTCCACAAATTGCTGATTTTTTAACGTATAGTAGATCATTAGACCTTTCAAATCCATTTTGAAAAATTAAAATCGGATAGTTAGGAGAGCGTACAGAATTTTTTTAAATTTGCTATCATTTTTTTGCTTATAAACAAATTGAATATCTTCGCGAATTTCCCAGTTTTTGGATTTAAATTTTGTAGGATGATATTTGGATTGTATTTGGCAAGACGCTTCTCCCAAAAAAAAAAGATTGAAATCCGTTAATCCGTTCCTAAGATATAGCTAGTCAAAGTCAACTCAAGTTTAACAATAAACAATAGCAGCTATCCAACTGATTTTAGAACAAATGCCCTCGTTTTGTCCAGTACTTTACTAATTAACATTAGGCATGCTGAAATATATTATTATTTAACGATAAATGCACAATTCAGTTGATCCTATTGCGAAAAAAATTGCTGCAAGGTGGTGGTGGGGGGCGACCATCAGACCTGGCTTCAAAAGTGAACCAGCAATCTTAAAACGAACGTGCGCTTCAAAATTGACAAAATTTCGGCTTCTAATGAACGGATTTGAACGTTTTTTTTTTTAATCTGGGGTAGCATTCAACAACAAGTTTAACTGTGATATTTTTATTTGCGTAATATATTAACAATATGCCTTAATTAATTAACAATTATAAATAAGCTGGATTTTTCGCGTTTTACACTGGATAGAAATTTTTTTTCTTCCTCAAACAACATTAATAATCTTTATAAATTATAAAAACCAAACAGTAACATGTTTAGAAATTGTTGTAATAAATTGTTTAAACATTTTTATTGCAAAAAAACATTTTTCTTTGGGATACAATTTTTTATTTAATTGGACAAACATTTATAGAACAATACAAGAACCACACAAAAAAATTGGGGAAAAAATAATGGAAAATCTTATGTTGGATTGTGATTTACTTTTATTTTCATTCCTTTTTATTTGATGAATTCGCACATATTGCATAATACGCATGGTACAAAAAAATACATATTCATATTTGAAAAACGAACTAATCTTAACGAATCATTCCTCCATATCTTCTCTATCATCATATACATCTTCATCTGTAATATGCCAGATATTCGATGAGTCTTCTGTGGAAATCACAAGTTCTTCGTATGGATCATCATCATCATCATCATCATCCTCGTCTGAATCGTCTTGATAGCGTTTTTCAGACTCCACGCTTGAGGTTCGTGCAGGGGGTGCATTCTTACACCTCTCTTCCACGCAGTTCACACAATATATAGAGCACTTCAATCCGTGCTTTATGCAACTGCAGGATTTCAAGCAACCTTTTAGACAGGAGCAACTTATATTTTTTAATAACGTCTCGTGCAACAGAGGGTCCGTGGTCTGAATAGGTTCCAAACCATCAGATCCGAATTCCCAACCCCAATCTTTTGGATTCAACACATTTCCAAGCCATAGCTGCACTTGCATATATGCTCTGTAAGAGTGTGCAGTCGCAGCAGATTTTGTTGGCGGAAGTACCGAGAGATCAAATGTCTTGTTTTTACAACCTTTTTTAAAACATATAAAGCGTAATTTATTTAAATCGATGCTTGTAATTCTTCCTGTATACATTGCTGCTATTACTTTACAGCCAACATTTCGTATTACTGCGCGTGAAGCGTTTGGTTCATTGAAGATTAAAACTTCATTTAGTAAAGCCTTATTAGCAAGCAACGTTTTGATCAGCTTATGCTTACCGAATCTGTAGAACGCGGATGTAGTGTCACAACCTGAAAAGCTATGTATGAAGCCAACTATTTTTTTTAGTTGTTCCATTGTAGCTGCGTCTAATCAAAATTCTGCGTAAAAAGAATCGCAGCTGTACATCTGCTCTGATTTGTTTCCTTTGCTTGGTTTTAAAAATAGTATATTTTGCTGTTTCAACGAACGTAGGACAAATATAACCAATATATCGATGTCTTCGCCTACGATAATAACTTTTTCCGAATCAGTTGCAATATTTATAGCGGTTTCAACTATGAGGGTGTCTGCATCTTCAAAAGCCTGCTTCGTTTTAAAACCAGCTGCTTCAAGGTGCAGGCGTAGGTGCGTAATAAACCTTTTTTTGTTATTTTCATTCGAAAAAAACTTATCTTGAGGTACTGTGCTGGTCGTATGTATGTCAAATTGTATGTCAGGACAGAATTTTTGTGCTTGTCTTCGACGCCGCTCTACGATCTTGGTACTTCTTTGTAAGTCGTCTGGGTAGCCGTCAAAAATTATGTAACTCCCACAGGCATAGTGTTTTTTTACATAATCGACATAGCTGTTCAAAATATTTTCAAAAGTTTTTATTTGAGGCCATACAACTCTGTGCAACAAAAACCTCCATCAATAACATGAACAGAGTTATCTGTGGATGGAATATTTAAAAAATGTTTAAAATTAATATAAAATTGCGAATTATCTGTCTTACGTAGGCAGCCGTCTTTAAATAGCGAGAGAGGATACGGAGCTAATTCGTATTTAAAATAATCTTCCAATTCGGCTGTTTTATCATGCATTGTGGCACTTATTCTTATATAAATCAATTAATTTCTTTTGTTTGAAAATAAAAAAAAAATTGTATCCCAAAGAAAAATGTTTTTTTGCAATAAAAATGTTTAAACAATTTATTACAACAATTTCTAAACATGTTACTGTTTGGTTGTTATAATTTATAAAGATTATTAATGTTGTTTGAGGAAGAAAAAAAATTTCTATCCAGTGTAAAACGCTAAATTTCCAGCTTATTTATAATTGTTAATTAATTAAGGCATATTGTTAATATATTACGCAAATACAAATATCACAGTTGAACTTGTTGTTGAATGCTACCCCAGATTAAAAAAAAAAACGTTCAAATCCGTTCATTAGAAGCCAAAATTTTGTCAATTTTGAAGCGCGCGTTCGTTTTAAGATTGCTGGTTCACTTTTGAAGCCAGGTCTGATGGTCGCCCCCCACCACCACCTTGCAGCAATTTTTTTCGCAATAGGATCAACTGAATTGTGCATTTATCGTTAAATAATAATATATTTCAGCATGCCTAATGTTAATTAGTAAAGTACTGGACAAAACGAGGGCATTTGTTCTAAAATCAGTTGGATAGCTGCTATTGTTTATTGTTAAACTTGAGTTGACTTTGACTAGCTATATCTTAGGAACGGATTAACGGATTTCAATCTTTTTTTTTTGGGAGAAGCGTCTTGCCAAATACAATCCAAATATCATCCTACAAAATTTAAATCCAAAAACTGGGAAATTCGCGAAGATATTCAATTTGTTTATAAGCAAAAAAATGATAGCAAATTTAAAAAAATTCTGTACGCTCTCCTAACTATCCGATTTTAATTTTTCAAAATGGATTTGAAAGGTCTAATGATCTACTATACGTTAAAAAATCAGCAATTTGTGGAATTTGTTTTTTAACCTTAAGCAACATTTTCAAAATTTCGATATTTTTCGGAGATACCTAAATTGCAAAATTATTGTGCAAAAACAAAAAACAATACCGAGCTGGTTTTTGCGCCATTATTTCTATTATAACTTGAAGTTTTCCTGACAGTATTTTCAAGCGAATATAATGTTGTCTTCAAGTTTGTTTTCCAACTTTTCCAAATTGCACTTTTTTTCGTTTTTTTTTTTTTTAATTTCGGATTTTTTGCAACAAAAAAATTTTTTTTTCAATTTTTAAAATCCTTATCCGATAGGAAATTTTCTCACGAACAATTTTGTGTCTTCTCATTTTTCACGTAGACGAAAAAATAGGGGTCAAAACGACACATTTTCCACTATATTGTTTATACCGAGCGTAGCACAACTTTTGGGGTGGGAGCATATCGCAATTCTGGTTTCTACCAACATTTCGGAGGTATTCCCGTAAAAATTTGAGCTCCGACTCAAAATGGCTAAGCCAATACAGATGTAAAGGTTGTAATGGGCCCAGCTCATTTTGATATGCTGATCCCCACGCTAGGATTCCATAAGTTGCGCCACTGTAGAACAGAGCATAGTATACAGTAAGTAATTGGCTGGTTTTTAAAATAAACTTAAGCCTGTAAAAGACAAAGAGCAAATATTTTGTTTCCTTTATAACACTATTAATGTGACTGTCCCATCGAAACTTACTGTCTAGAATTAGACCAAGATATTTGGTCTCGCTTATATTTATTTCTTGGCCATAAACTATGACAGTAAAATTATCAAGTACTGTGTCTGTGTATTTTCCAAAGGTAATTATTGAAGTTTTGACAATATCAGTGGCTAATTTATTTTCGTAGAACCAATCAAATATTCGTTTTAGTTTATATGCAAATAATTCTTTTAATTCATTCCAAGTGGTTCAGCTGCAAAATAGGGCCGCGTTATCAGCAAAAAAAGTCATACCCTCAACCTGAAAAAGTAGTGAGTTTACATAGACAAGAAACAACACAGGACCGAGTATCGTACCCTGAAGAACTCCAATATTAAGTGCTTTATAGTTACCACTAGTATTATCAACAGTGGTTCTGATAAGTCCATCTTCAAGATAGCTTTCAAAAAGTTTCAGAGTTATTCCTCTTACGCCTGAATTCTCGAATTTGCTGAATAGTATTTTATGATTAACGCAATCAAAAGTTTTACTCACATCTATGAATGCTATTGCAGGTGGATTTGATGAACCTAGTTTAGTATTCATAAAATCATTCAGTGAAGTGAGTGTATCGGTACACCCTTTATTTTTTTGAAATCCATATTGTATTTTTGATATAAGTTTATGTGATGTTAACAAATTATATAATCTAGAACATATCAATTTTTCAAAAAATTTCGCAGAGTTTGATATTAATGATAAATGTCTATAATTACTAAATTCATGCTTATCACCTCCCTTAAATATAGGTATCACATCTTCTGTTTTGAAACATATCGGGAAGTAACCCTGTTCTATACATGTGTTAAATATGATACTGAGTGGTAAGGCTAAGTGTCTGCCTGGTGTTTTTATAACATTAGCAAGTATTTTATCTACACCTCCTATTTTGTTCTTAAGTGATGTTATTTACCTCCAACACCTCACCTACAGTGCAAGGCTTCATAAATATTGTTGATGTACAACAGGATTCCCGTTTAATATCATATTTTATCTTTAGTTCTTTGATACTCATGACTGTTTATTTCCAATCTCACTAAAGTAATTATTAAAACATTCTGCTATTTGAATTTAATTAGTGATAAGATTTTCATTGTCACTTTTTATGTACTCAAGGTTTTCTATTATAGTTTTCTTATTGTTAATCTTATTCTTAATATAAGTCCATAGTTTTTTACTGTTACATTTAGCTAATATTGTAATTTCATACATGCTTTTTTCTTTTAGTAACAGTTTTTTCTAAGTATAAATATATTTCTTATATTCTTCAAATACTAATTTATTATAAGTATCTTTCCTTCAATTTTTGTATAGATTTTCTTTAATTTTACATGATTTTTTTAAAGCTGAAATTTTTTTTATTTGATGATGAATTTTTTTTTGTCGCACTATGCAGTAAGCACATACGTTTTTTTTTATTTTTAGAAGTGATAAAGCTGTTTTGATGAAGAATATTACTATTTAACTGTATGTGTCAGTGTAATTAATAATTTCTTAGGATATAAAATCTAACCCATACATTTTTTTAAATTTAAGAGACGACTTGTGAGAGAGATAAGGCACAAGAAAACTTACCTTTATTACAGTAACATCAAATACAATTACGGAGATGTGATTATATACATACACATACGTAAGTGAATATTTACAAACAAGTATACAATACGTAAGTATATACTATTCATTCCCGCGCTTAGACGACTTGTTCAAGAGCGTGACTAATCAGCCCCCGCCTCCGCCGCTGCCGTGCCGCCTTGAACCAGGATACATACAATGTGTTAACAGCTCATTATCGCAAAACAGTGCATACATTGCCGTGTACTCTAAAATTCTTAATCAATAAGTATTTGATTAATAATTTGATTTTGAATTTTCTACAGCAATTATTTACCGTTGCACAGACATTGTTATTCCATTTGCGCGTTTTGGAATTACAGTGTGTGTTGCATATATATATATATATATATATATATATATATATATATATATATATATATATATATATATTTGTTGGTGGTGTTACGTTGGTGTGACGATATATTCGAGTCGAAGCTTGCGCTTCATAACTCGGGACTCACACTGGGCGTGTAGGTGGGACGCGGGGCTAGAAGATAGTTAATGTAAACGATATGGGGTATTTGCAACGGAAGTTCGACTGTTTAGAGAAATCAAGTTGTATTGAATCGAATCGGTTATTGTGCAATATCACAATGAACTCGTTCGTGACTAAGGCTTCCAGATTTTCAGCAGTTCGCCACATGTGCAGTGCGCAATCGCCCTCTCTCCATAGAGCAAGCTGGAACGAGAGAGCCCCCTACCCAGACCTTTAACCTAAGCCCCACCCACTTCTCACAATTTAAATGACATTTTGTATAGTACGAGCAGAGAATATAGAATATACTTTTCTTGCATAGAAGGCCAGATCAGCCGTTTTCGTGTCCGCAGTATTTTCTCTTTATATTTTAGTTATACCCCCCATAAGGCAGGCGGCGTTAGTGTTGGATGGCAACCGGGTAACTTACCCATAGATGCCGATAACTATTACCTTCTGAGCAGCACGATAGAATGCTTATTTATCAGTATCACATATATTACTGATTTTCGATTCGAAACTACTGGAAACATGTTTAACCTTCAATAAATTAATAAAATATCGATAATAAAACCATAAAAAAAAGTTATACATTCACTTTTTTCAACATGCATGTCAAAAGCTTATGCAGGGGCCCCTACGTAAATTTCACAATATCTCCTAGCTAATCCGTATGGTCGATGGATCTGTGGTAAAACTTTTTCATTCGAACCTCAAGTTCTTGGGTTCAATGCACTTCTTTCAGCTTTTTTTTTTATTAACTACTTTATTTTTTATTAAAGCGTAAAAAAATTTGTTATTTTTGTGTATAATATTTCTTAAATGATCTTTTTCTAGTTTTTGTTAAAAAATTTTAGAATAGTTATTACTGCATATCTTAAAATTTTTATAATTACTGAGCCATATTACGTTTATATAATAAACATACATCTGTACAAAAAATTTTAAGCCCACTTTATGTTACAGATTGTTTAATAAAACAATCTTTAATGTATTACATAGTAGAATATTTATGTAGATTTTATTTATCGAACGGTTATTCCTAAATAAAGCTTTCGAGTGTTGTAATATTATTTTATTTGGTACAATTTTTATGAAAAATAATGCAGTCATCGAAGTTGGTTTTGATAATTCTTATTTGCTCAAATACATAATTAAATTCAAATTCTCCGTATAGACTTGAAACCGTGGAAACATTTTGTGTATATATGTAAATATTTAATGTATATATGTAAAAACGTTCTATGCATGACTTGTTAAACTTTTTTTGGTTGTACTGTATAAATTCTGTTACTTTTAACTTATATATGATTAGAATTTTGTGATAAATGTGTAAGCTTTCTTGTATTTTTCTATGTATGTAGTGTCTTTTGTTTGAATTTTGTAATCTTAAAATATCGTTTTTCATTTTTTAATATACGCGTTATTTTACTTTCATTACTTAAGTTATTTGCATTTTGCATGCAATTTATTTAAAATGTAACAATAGACAACTAACTGTCTTTCCATTAACACTGTACCTTCTTTTATCCCATCCCGATAGAAGAAATTGCCACCTTCTCGTTGGTTTCCATCGAATAATGTCAATACGAAGGAAAAATGATGTATTTAACAGTTTTGTCTCATATTCTTAATGGTTGTACTGATGTATCATCTTCAGACTTATATTGACATTAACGGAGAGCAGAAAATTTTTTTACGCTTCAATAAAAAATGAAGTAGTTGAAAGCTGAAAGAAGTTCATTGAACCCAAGAACTTTAGGTTCGAAAGCAAAAGTTTTACCACAGAGCCATCGACTATATGGATTGGCTGGGAGATAATGTGAAATTTACTTAGGGGCTCCTGCATAAGCTTTTGACATGCATGTTGAGAAAAATGAATGTACAACTTTTTGTTATGGTTTCATTATCGATATTTTATTAATTTATTGAAGGTTAAACGTGTTTCCAGTAGTTTCGAATCGAAAATCAGTAATATATGTGATACTGATAAATAAGCATTCTATCGTGCTGCTCGGAAGGTAATAGTTATCGGCATCTATGGGTAAGTTACCCGGTTGCCATCCGACACTAACGCCGCCTGCCTTATGGGGGGTATAACTAAAATATAAAGAGAAAATACTGCGGACACTAAAACGGCTGATCTGGCCTTCTATGCAAGAAGAGTATATTCTATATTCTCTGGTACAAGTACGATCAACGATAGCTGCGCGGGCTAAGTCTTTCACTCCAGCCAAACATGCCAGCTTTCAAATCTCACTGATAATATTTTTTTCTATCTGCACAGTTTTAATAAGTTAGTTTTTTGTATTAAAAAAATATTTTGTTGGTTTATTGCCTTTTTTTACGTAAATTCTTGGTACGTGCGACGAGTCGTCACTATGGATAATTTCAACAAAGCAAAATAATAAACTAATTTTTTTTTATTAAAAAAATGCTTGTAGAATTTTTTTTTTTTTTCTTTTCTTTTTTCAATGTATATAATACATAAAGTGTAATGACACGTTTATGTAATTATGTAAGCTCATGTATAACGTTTTAATACTAAGACATAATTTTAAAAATACTCTGTACAACACAAGGTAAATAAAATTATAAAACAAATTATTCGTCACTTATTAAGAAGACTCCAACAGTAATATTAAGTGAGTTAAGCGTCAAGTAATTATAAAATTAAAGTGTTATTTAGTATTTAAAAATTACCAAATGACACATCTTGATCATTGTTAATTAAATTCACTATTACACTATTATGGTCGGTAAGTAACACTGTTTAATATATTAATCGGTCTCGAATTGCACAAACTTTTTTTTGTTTGATGTATTATTAATAACTTACTTCGCTACAAGTATTAATTCTTAGAAATACGTCTCGTCAAAAAATATGGATTAAAAGCTCATGCTGTAATTTCTCAATATATCTCACGCTTCAATAACTGTTTGGGCCTCCTTAATAAGTGACGAATAATTTGCTTTGTAATTTTACTTACCTTGTCTTGTACAGAGTATTTTTAAAAATTATGTCTTAGTATTAAAACTTTATACATGAAATTACATAATGACATAAACCTGTCATTACACTTTATGTATAATATACATTGAAAAAAAAATAAAAAAAGAAAAAAAAAATAAAACTACTAGAATTTTTTTAATAAAAAAAGTCAATTTATTATTTTGCTTTGGTGAAATTATCCATAGGGACGACTCGTCGCATCTACCAAGAATTTACGTAAAAAAAGGCAAAAAAACAACAAAACATTTTTTTAGTACAAAAAACTAACTTATAAAAATTGTACAGAGGGGGAAAAAAAATTATCAGTGAGATTTGAAAGCTGGCATGTTTGGCTGGAGTAAAGGACTTAGCCCACGCAGCTATCGTCGATCGTACTCGTACTATCCAAGATGTCATATTTAACTTGTGAGAAGTGGGCGGGGCTTAGGTTAAAGGTCTGGGTAGGGGGGCTCTCCCGCTCCAGCTTGCTTTATGGAGAGAGAGTAATTGCGCACTGCACATGCAGCGAACTCACGAAAATCTGGGAGCCTTGTTCGCGACGCGCTTTTGGGTAATCAATGTTACTCAGAGCGACGTATCAAATGGTGCCCCGTTCGCCATCTAGAGGTTACCAGTACCGTAACGAGTAAAGATAGTGGCTCTAGAGGTTACAGTAAGGGTAAGCTGTAGTTTGAATTCGCGACCGGTTTAGGAGCCACCAATACCGTCACGAGTAGAAATGATTGCCCTAGATTTTACGCAAGAACACTCGATTATTTATTTTCACGGTTTAGAACTTATCGATACCGTAATAGGTGATTACGCAGGTTCTAAGGCTACGTCCACTACCCAAAAAAAAGGAGAAAAGACCAAGTTAACCATTTTAATACTTGGAAATAACTTACTTTTATTTTAAGTATTAGGATCGTACACGTGGAGAACCACCGCGAGGTATTCGATACTGAAGTTTAAACCGCACCCGTGGAGGACCGTATGATAGCAGATACGGACTCTAACTACCCAGTCAACCGTTCGAGTGTAAATATTAACTTCCTATTTCTGGGCCTCCAGGCCCTTTTTATAAGGAGTAGTGGACCTCGTTCACGCGCTGGCTCACAAACGACGCAGGAGAGCTTGCTGGTGAAAATCTTGGAGGAAAAGACAATAACAAATTTTCTAATTGGCTAGAGCTGCTCTAGTTTAGTCACTCAAAAATTGGCACTTCCCACATCTGTTTTGCTCTCTTACATGCGTCAAGAGAGGGCAAGATGATTCACTCACTCGGGCCCTTCCTCTCTCTTTTACATCTAAATTTAACCAATTTTTCATGTAACTTAATATTAACATTAAGATAAGCTATCACTTAATTTTACTAATGCCAAGCACAGTTCGATTATTCAATCAAGCTTGTTGCAACAAGAGTGGTGAAAATCGCTTAATATTTCGTGTAAGTGTTGATTAAATAATATTTTAGTGCGTTGTGGTATTAACAATAGGTTAAGTAGTAGTAATTTTTAGTCAGTAATAACTAAAATAGTTGCTAGGTTGATCGTAGCCATTAATCAAACAAATTGATCATCGTGAAAGATTCATTAACAACCGCGGTGGTTGTGGTTCAAACACTTATATCTAAAGTAACTGTTATCAGGTATTTGTCGGGACCCATTAATTGTTAACTAAACTAAGCTTGTCGGTTGTTTCAAATTATTGTTAGTTACGAATGTATTTCGAAATGATAGTAGCATGATCAATTCGTACATTTCTCTTTGCCTACTTGTTGGGGAGGACGTCAGCTCATGGTGCCCTGGGGATTTAAAAATTCCATTACTTATATTGGAATGGCCGTGTAGACTCTCCCTCGACATATCTCAGTCAGGAAGGGGGGAAAGAGCTATTGTTGGCTTGACTTTCCCGTTTTCCTTTACATATTAAAGGAGTAGCAATATTTGTCAGTATTACAAAAACGAGGCTATTGTGAATAGTATAAAAATTCGATAGTGTAAAGGGGTAGCTTGGAAAATCGTACATCTGCAAAAGTGAACGAAAAGTTAATAATGTTGCTCTGCTATATTTACCGTAGTTAACACCTTTACTCATATTACTGTTTCTTATTGTAAGTCTCTTGAATTCGGCCTTGCCGTGTTTTATTACTTAAATTAGCTATGTATAAATTTTATCTTAGTATACTTGTTTTAATTCCAAATTATTCTTATTTACCAGCACAACTGTTCCCAGCTAATTTTTGCATCTATTCGTTCTTTAAAGTTATTTTCTGATTTAAGAAGTATTTCGTTTCATTTTCGTTTCCGGTCATCGTAGGCCAGCGTGCATGTACGTGAGTCATGTTTGGTCATACCTCAGCTACAAGCAATCATCATAGGTAATTCACCTCTTTTCAGATGCACGTTGGCTTCTGTGTTCAGTGCTTTTAAAATCGGCGCGAAAACTTGAAAGAAAAAGAAAAAAAATCAATCTGGATATACCGATGTTACAGCGGAAATAATATAAGTGCAACGATATAAAACGTCAAATTAAGTGAAGTTGTTGTTATTGGAGACTAAAATGGAAACAAGGATATACGATTTTTGTCAGTATCGGGGCTGTAAGGAATCGAAGCAATCTGCAATGAAGATTTTTAGGTTCCCCAGTGCTACAACACAAAAATATTGTCATGACAAATGGATTCTGCTCTCTGGTAAGTTTTTCATATCGTGCTTGCTATGCTTTATCCTCGGGTGTGTGTGCCATTTTTTATAAAGAAAGTGCAGAATAAAATTTTGGACCTATTATCTTACTCTGAGCCGTAAGAGGGTAAGACACTATTGTGGCTTAAAGAACGCGAGTTGCCGATGGGGAGATTTGACGTCTTCACAAGCTTAAATGCTCGCGTGCGCAAGCCCAAACCCACACACGTACGCATAAGAGGAAATCTAATACAAATTTACCCGTCCAAAAAAAAACAATTTTTTTTAAGGGCATACCATTAAAATACATTTTTAAAGCACAGAAAATGATAATATTCAATGTTTGAAAAATACTAGGTGAGCAAAGACTTGTACTGGATTATTAAACTAACTTATTCTTTAATAGTACATGGAAAAATAATTAGAAATGCAGAGCAGAAGCAAAACTAGCAATTAAAACAGGAAGTTGTAAAATAAAAATAGTAAAAAATGCTTAATTTTTGACTCAGTATTTAAATG